>NW_024582384.1:3415102-3428708 GCF_018398535.1 Haplochromis burtoni
ACTGAGGACTTACACACGGGACTCTTCAGTTTGAGGAGTGGGGTTTATTTCACATTCACCAGGTGTACAGACAGTGGAGGGAATTGTGCTGTATATTACTGTGACAGGCGTCCGGGCTCCAGGGAATCCAAGGTGGGGAGGACAGGGGAAAACACTGGCTCTTCTTCGCCCACTCACTGCTCGCTACCAGCCACTCTCCAAGCATCCACGACTAGGGACAGGTCCAGGGAATTTAAACACAGAGCGAACACATTAGAACAAAGGCACGGAAATAACAGGAGTCTAATACTATGAGAGCTGAGATACACTGAGCACAACGATCCAGCGATAAATGGCTGTCATCCCTCTGCTTAAATGCTGGTCGCGTCAGTGACACTCTGGTGTTTCAACTTCACAGGTGCGTGGGCCGAGGGCATGAACCCACAATGAGCTCCGCCCCGGTGAGAGAGAAAGAACAATAATGCTGCTGATCAGCTATCTGTTGATCCACTGGGCCGTGACAGAATTTTGATTAAACATAGATATTCTCCTCAAAGCATAATTTCTCTGATCTTGTGAGAAAATCTAGAGAAATTTTAATTTTGTCAGTTATTCTAAAAACAAGGTCACTGTTGCTTTCTCATCCTTTTTCTCCTTGTAGTTCGAGTATCAAAGAGCACATCAGGTCCTAATGTGGGAAAATCAGATGGCTGCTGTCCATTTTGTGAGCATCATGACTGAAACACATTAGTTTTGAGTATCTCTCTCTGCTGGTTGTGGAAACTAACTGGTTATTGGCTCAGTTTGTAGGAGGTTCTTAAACTAAAGCTAGAGAGAACTAAAAGTCATGTTTATCTCAAGCAGCAGCTGTCTCAATTAGATTAATTAATTAAAGTGGAATTTTTAGTTTTTACTGTGGGAGGACACCATATATCTCAGGGAAAGTCCAAATCACTCAACCAGCTTGCGTGCTTTTATCTCATTCATGTAAATGTTATGCTGCTATATATTTTTCATTTAAGTAAAGATACACAACAGCTGCATTGTCTTAAATCTTCTCCGGTGATTATGGGCCTTCTCTTCTTCTAAACTTTATTGCATGACCTTAAGAGTGTCACAAGTCCCCCACTTCTCCTGTTAAATACAGGCATTAATCAACCAACATATCCACAGAGACTCTGCACATTTTGTCTAGTTTTTAACACTCGCAAGTCTGCTATATGAGTCGAAGAGTGGAATAAAGCAGGAAATGGCAGAAAGGCGGAGGCAAAGTACGGACCATGTTGTTTGATTGAAAACAGCTTTCTGGTCGTCATTACCATGATGTTTTGAGAATAGATGAAGGCAAGGCTGACTCAAGACTGCAGCTGGGAATTATTTTGTTCCTCAGTGTTTGCTGATATTCTCAGAGATGATTTATAAACTCACAGCTGTGTGTATAACGCGCTCACCACTGGACATGTTTCTTTTTGGATGGACAGGGCACTGTCATGTTCAACACAATTAGTAAAAAAAAAAAAAAAAAAAAAAGGACGCTAAGAAAAAAGCAGCTACATAAATAAATAAAATCCCAGCTATCAGCAAAGGCAGCTGTCATCAACAAGTGAAAGTTTAAGCCACGTAACATGAAGACTGTAGCATGACAGGACTGTGTAAAGCCTCTGCAGAAGCCAAACTCTGACACAAGTGTATTAAAGCCTGCAATGGTGACTCAAGAATAATAAATCAGAAATAAAATTCAATAACATGGAAAATGTGAGGCAATAAAAAAATTCTAACAAGTGATATCAAAAAAAGCAAGAAAAATTCCTCATGTTTTAGCACCAAATCAATCAGTGTTCTTCAATGCTCTAAATGCACACAACATATATATTAGTTGGGTTTTTAGTGTGTTTTTTTTCTCCTTTTTTAGTCACTGATTTTGGCAGCTTGTGGAAATTTAATGCCGGTTTCCTTGGGGAATCCTTCAACATAGGAAAGGAATTTATCACCCCGAGTCAGATCTTTTTCCAGTTTTCCAGACTGAAGAAAGGATAACCCTATGGGGGTGGAAGCCTTGTTCAACTGATGAGGGGGTGGGAGTTGGGTGATTCACCACAGTTACCCCCCCTTAAGCCGCTTGCCTCAACTTTCCCCAGGAGGGATTCATTACCAAGTGGAAGAGATGATGGTCATGGAAAAAAAAATGAATGCATTGCCTCTGTTGTTCTGTATGATCAGTGCAGACAGGTTTCTCATGATGGTCAGTTAAACAGTGATCAGCTGAAATAGTTCTCCAAACAAGGACAGGAAGGAGGAGGGGAAAGAAAAAGAAGAAGAGGAGGGAGGGAGCCGAAGAGAATGACAGACAGATAGACTGGTTATGTGGCAGGGCAGTGTCTGTGGCTCTGGTGGTAATGCATCCTAACTCGGCTCAGAGTTCAGGATCAAGGTTCTGGAGAGCACTGCTCTGCCGTGGTCCGCTGTGCTCCACAGGCCCTGCTGGAGACAACAGAATTACAAGCTGCTGTGGAGGATTAGTGGGTCATGGTGCAATCAGTTTAGGTCTCTGTAGTACAACACACATAGGTTCGGGATATATATCCTTCCTCCCCCGCGTTCTTTTTCTATTGATTTTTTCCCTTTGCATAATACATTTGGACATCCCTGCAACTTGCTCCTTTCCACACTTTCCCCTTCAGCTCGACTTAGCATGTTCTGTCTCCTGACAGTCATAAAGCAAAGACGAAAGTAACACAGATGAAAGTTAGACAATGAATAAGGAATAATAGAAGATAACTGGGATGTTTTGAGCTATATTGAGTGATCTGGGGAGTATGAAAGCTGATTATAAAACACTAATTCAAGGGTTAGGCTAAGATTTTGTTTGCCAAGGCATGTTGCAGGATTGGAACAAACATCTGGCAGACAGCTTTGTGCCGATCCCTTCAACCACTGACTTGTCTCTCCTCTTTCTTGTATTCCCCACTCTCCGTGTGTGTGTGTGTGTGTGTGTGTGTGTGTGTGTGTGTGTGTATTTTATATGTTTACATCTTTGTATCAATCTGAAACTCTGTGTTGCCCACTGTATGTGCACTATTCTATGGGCTCCCCCCTTTGTGTTTGCCAATATAAGGGACAGAGATAAATCATGTGGATTTGAACAAGGTAATAAATGTTCTTTCATCAAACACAGCACAAGAACAGCAACAGATAACAAAACCGGATTAATATTGCCTCTCTCTCCTTCAGATGTTTTACAGCTGTCATAAAAAATTCTCATTATTTGACAGGCAGTCACTTACACGATTTCAAATTACTCAATGGAGCATGGGGTGGGAGAAGTGTGTCCCCCTCTAGTGGTGAGAATAAGAAATAAACCTCTAGAGCCTCTCCAGTTTTCTCACCTTATCGCACAACTTTTTAAACATCTCCGGACATTTAAACAAATTTAAAAAAAGTTTGAAGTTTGACACATTAAAAAAAAGCAAAAAGATCTAAAACTGATCTTTCAGTATGTTGTTAGGTGGTACTCAACCTCTGGTTACATTATCCTTGAGGTTTGAAAATACTGCATCAGCTTGAAAGAAAAAAAATGGATTTTTATAAACCCTCAAAGCATTTCCTTCTTTTTTTCTCTCCAACAGAGGCATGGACCAGAGTTTGTGTAGGCCTTAGTTTGTGATTCATTAGAGCTGGGGGGTTGGGATGATGTGTTTACACTGGTTATACATCCCTTTCTTTTTGTCTGTGTGCATCAGATAAACAGTATTTTTTCTCTCCTCTCTTCTTCTCTTTCTCTCCATACTGCTGATGTGTCACAACCCCCCCCCCACACACACACACACACACACACACACACACTGGCTCTACCATTTCCAGATGTGTGCAGAGATGATGTCATGGCAGACCGGAGGCATTGGCCTCTTATCCTTCTCTTTCTCTCCAGAAAACATTCATCACAGACGAAGGCGCACGAGGCGGAAGAGCAAAGCGTTGATAAGTTCCCAGACAACAACGTGAGAGAACAGCTCTTAAAATAAGGCTATCTACCTCTGATTAGTTCACAGAGTAGGATTTTCTGACTCACGGGCTGTTTGTCATAAACTCCCACCGGGGCTGTCCACCACCAGATCTCAGAGCCTGAAAAAAATGTTCTTTCATTTTGACTTACATTACACCCCTGACTACCAGCGGTACCTGAACATCCTAAAACATGTGTAGGCTGCTGCAGCTGTTGCTTTGTACAAAAGTGGGTTAACTACCACTGACACATGGAGAACAAGAGGGGCAGGAGTTAGTGAGTGTTGTTTCAGTTGCTAGACAACTGCAGAGTAAATAAATTGCAGAGTAAAAAAACGGCACTGGTCCACAGCATGAGGCCTGTCTGAGATCTCTAGGGGATCATGAAAAAGGCGAATGACTAGCGAGGGATAACATGAGCTGTCCCTAGCCTTGTTACACACCACAGCTGGGCTGGAATTCAGGCCTCAGACACCAGCTGTAAGGGAGAAACCCAACTAACACCCCCAGGGAAAAAAAACTCAAACCTTTTTGGGGTTAGCACAGCTAATACTATCCACTGTCCACTGCTAAAATAGATGCACCTTTTCTACTCAAAAGAGCAAGCAACTTATTCCCATGATTTAAATGCCGTCTGAAAGTCACCACAGCACATTCATAACTTATAAAGAAAGACCCTACCCCTGTTAATTAACTCTAGATCAGTTTGTCCAGGCAGGCACAGCATTTCAGTCAGTTGTGGTCTAGACTTTGACTAGTACATTGCAACACCTTGATTCTTTTCCTTTCCAGCCGTTCTGTTTTAGATTTGCTGCTGTGCTTGGCATCATTGTTTTGTTGCATGACCTAATTTGGACCATGCTTTAGCTGCTGGACATGTGGCCTCACATTTGACTTTAGAATACTTTGGTATTCAGTTCATGGTCAATTCAAAATGACTGTAAAGTCCTTTGACTACAAAACAAGCCCTCCGCCAGCATGCTTGAAGTTGGTATGAGGTGTTTGTGCTGATATGCTGTGTTTGGCTTTTGCCAAAGATGGCACTGTGCAATATGGCCAAGCATCTACACTTTGGTCTCATCAGTCCAAAAACTTGTTGCAGAAGTTTTGTGAGCTGTTCAGATGTAAATTTGCAAAGTTATTGCGCGCTGCCGTGTTCTACGAGGCTTTCGCCTGGCAACAACAAGCCATATTTGTTCAGTCTTCTTCTGATTGTACTGTCATGAACCCTAACATTTAGCATGCTAAATGAGATCTGTCTGAGATGTACCTCTCAGAGCATTGCATGATCTGACCCTGGGGTGATTTTGCTGAGATGTCCACTCCATGTAAGATTGTGGCACTGGTTTCACACATGCCTGAATGCTTCAGTAAACTGCCAACACTTCTGCAAGGTGCTCATTTTTGATGAAGATCAGGTAATCAAGTGCATTTGGTCCTGTGAAAACCTTTGTTTTCACATGACTGTATGCATAATCGCTAAGGAAGAGAAATTAAGGGGGTAATGTACAAATCAATCTTGGACTTAGCTCCACTTAAACACTGTATATAAAATATATACATAGTTTCTGATCTGAAAAGTTACACCTTTAAACCTGCATCCTTCCAGCTGTGAGGGACTACTTTGGTTACCAAATGAGAAAATGACCCTGCATCCCTACTTGATTTTATAGCTCAGTAAACTTTTTCATAACAAATGAATGGTCTCAACAGCTAGTTTAAATTATCCTTTTTCAAATCTCTTTCAATACAGCATGGGGTAATTTTGTAGATGGTCCCAAATGGTAACAAAAAGCCAATTAAAGGAGATTTAAGAGTGTCTCTGCTGATGCCATGCACAATGGAAGAGAAAGGACTGTGCACAGCTGAAAAACATTAAAAAATGATTGTGAATGTCAGCGACAAAGCACCAGAGACAGCTCAGAAAACAAAGCTTGTGAAAACACATTTTGTTTGCTCGATGGAAATTTAATGAGCAGTGTCTTTCGGAAGTCGCAGCTTAATTTACAATACAGTGAGCATTTAGTGTCCTCTGTTAGCACAAAGAGCAAAAACTGTGAGAATTACCACATAATTGAAACCATAAACAGTGAGCATGCTGTATGGAATTATGACCTTTCATGCTGGATATTCTGACTTTCCAGCCACAGGTGTAGCTAACACCATTAACAATGGCTATGGCCCATTTAGGTGCTCTAGTTCCAGGCGTCTGGCATTCTGGGTGATGACTCACTTGGTATGAATTACTGGGACACCTAATGGAACAGAGGGATCATTAAAGTCATTAGTTCCACCTGTGCTTCTCCCACATCCACTACAACTGTCTGGAAAAGTTCAGAGTTCTCTCCAGAGCCTTGGATCTCTTAAGTTTTGATCATATCTTCTAATTTCTCAAGAAAAATAAATTCCGTATCACGTTCAGCTTACAATGTGAACAATTGAGTGTAGCACTGGCAGATAACTCTTCTCCATCAGCCCAATGTGTTTAAACCTGTGTAGGAGATCAGTTTAGCAGTTGCAGACTTTAATGAGATTATATCACTTTAGTCGTGTAGTTTAAATCCCCAGCCCACCCACGTGCAAAGCTGTTGTGGTGCGTGCCTGCACGAAACGTCCCTCCTATTTGGACTGTAAAAAGATCTTTTGAGGACACGAAACTCAAAGCAAGTAATCCCACCAGCCTACAAATAATTGCTTTTGATTGTCTGTTGTGATTAAAAATAAGACTAAAACTTGCTTTTATCCTCTAACTCTAAATCCAAATCCCCTCTCAGTCTTTTTTAGCTGAGCGGTTTCACTACAAAGGCAGTGTGACGAATCTTCCAGCTGAGGCTAATCTGTCCCAATCTGTGTGGCACCTCCGGGCACTCTGTTACTCTCGGTTACACCTCCGAGCCAACTGATGCTTTGGTCGGGGGAGAATCAAATGTCTTGTTTTAGTTTGCCGAGATGGTGAATTGTGAATTCAAGCAATGGCCAAAAAAAAAGTTTGACTCTGTTAAGTCAGGCTGAGAAAATCATTACTAGCAGTTACAAGAATGAAACCGAGAACCACTGCGGTACTTTTACCATGGTTCCTTTAAAAACATACCATCACAAAAAGCATCAGTGAAGTGTCCAATTACTGAGAGACCATTTCAAATCTCTCCAAACCATCTCTATTTAATAACACTGCTCTTTAATTTTAGAGGGAAGAGAGGAAAAAATAACTGCACTGCTCAAAACAGTTAAGGAAACATTCAATCATCACTGTATTACAAAGTCAGTTAAACTTCAGGGATATCAGTCTGTCCAGTTGGGAATCATTCCCCATTTGAATCCACCTACTTCGGTGCAAATTAAAGTGACAATAGTTGTGCTGAAGGTATACAACAAGCCAACACCCCCAAAAATCTTTGTTGACCAAAGACCGTTGTTATCTCCTCATCCCTCCTGACTGATTTTTCTCTGGTTTCGCATTTTCCTAGTGTCCTTGTCACTATTTCAACCCTGAGACAATATCTAGGGCATCAGCACAAAGTCTAACACTGAGTCTTCATCCTGGTACCTAACAGCACTTGGGATACCATAAGGCAGCACCTGTAGGTCTGACCGATGCTCCAGGGACATGTTTCCACAGTGATCACTAACACATTGCTAAAGTCGGCCATCCGTGATGAATTTGCAGCGTAATGTTTGCCACAGTGTCTCCACACTCTTTCATGTGTGATCACTGAGAACCTACTCTCACGTGTGAAGAGAACAAGTGTTGGGCCTGCAATTCTGGTGTTCTCTGGCAAGTTATAATCAAGCTGCACACGAGTAGTCCGCTTGAGGACATTTTATCTACTCCCAACGCAGAAGATACTGCTCCTCTTGCTGGGCTGATGCCCTTCTCCAGCTCTCTTTGTGTAATGTCCCACCTTCTTGTATCTACTCCACATTGTCCACACTCTGCTGGGATATAGAGCAATCCTGCTCGTCTCCATTCTGGAGGTGCTGGACTATTATTTTTTATTTTAACTGACTTTTTCAAACACAGTTTTGCATTCAATATCGTGAGCAGTGTATTTACAACACAAAAGATATTAAAACAGTTTTAAAACATAGACCACCAGCAACAATTGAAATTACTTACATCAAACTCTATTCAGTTACAGTGTTTTTAAATTTCAAATTTAATCAAATTCACTATAAGTTCTAATAGTTTTACAATGACAGAACGATTAATGAAGGAACATTTTTTTAATTTGGTCAACCTTTCCAGCTCAGATGGAGCTCAAAAGCATAAAAATATATAGCTACTGTGAAAGCTTCTTCCACTGCTTTTATGCTTCACCTGGGACTGGCAGTTTGAATATGCCAGCAATGGGCTAATTTTGGGTATAAACTATATTAGAATTAGAATAGGCACAGGATTAGCTTTGCTAATGTTTCATGTGGGAAAAATGTGTCATGTCTGTTATAGCACAAGCACGCCCACTATTTGTAATGGTGAGAAAATCTAAATAAAGCTTAATGTGTTCACCAAAAACATCTACAGAGTATTTTTGAAAAAAGTGAGAGATTACTGAACGTTAGTCTGTGTAGGCAGAGGTTGATTCCACTGCAACAGAGAAAGAGAATACAGGACTCAATACTTCTAAAAAGGATAGGTGCAGAAAAGCTTTTTGCTTCAGTGAAATACTGTACTTCCTTGTCCTGAGACATAAAAGGAATAGATCCATGTTTCCTGCTCTTTTATTATGACACCAGTAGATATTGACTAGTTTGACATTTCTGACATTGAAGACAGCTTAGCCCGAGACAGTGCACCAGAAGATTCTGGGGAAACTAAAACATGACTCAGTTTTTCTTGGTCTTGGAAGAAAGTAAAGAAGGGGGAGCGTGTAATTGCAGAGATGCTTCCCAGATGGAAAAAATATGCTTGTTTTTGATTTTGCCTTTATGTGATTATCATTAAGGAAATGTGATTCAAGCTGCAAAAACTCACCTGCTTTAAGAATAAGAAGCATAATGTCTCCTGTTAGTTTTCCAAATCTGAGGAGTGGAGTGTTGAGCTGTCACTTTGTCTGATTGTAAACTCGTATATCATCTGCATACGAATGAAATAAACAAATCAGGAACCAACAAGAAGAAAAAAAAGTATTATTCATTATTCATGAAAGCAATGCTTTAAACTGGAAATGGATGTGAAGCTTTTTTCCCCCTCATCTATCTGTGGAATGGCATTTGTGGCATATCATACAAGAAAAAGCAAAGCTTCAAATAGTAATACTCATGAATGATCTGTTTCATGTACATCATCTGGAAACACTCTACCTCTACATCTGACATCAACAATGAATATATTTTAACAAATGTGTTTAATAATAATCCAAAGAAATAAAATGTTCAATTATCCTGTACTAATTGCAGGAATTTCAAATTCTGCATACAATTGAGAAATCTGCAAGCATGGGGTGTTTTTTTATTCCCTGTCAGATGTTGCAAGTCAAGTGTAAGTCAGTTTTATTTATGTTCTAAGTAAACACCAGATCATACGCTAGAAATAAACTGATTGCTGATGATTCACTTTCAAGATTCAGCCAAAGGTCAAACGGCGGGGTGGTGATGAGGTGGCCATTAGCAGAAGAAAACTGAGCAAATAAACACAAAAACATACTAAAAGATGAGAAGGAGCTGGCATTAGACATATGAATATTGTTCAGACATATTTTAAATCCAAGGCTAATTAACCTTTCTTGCCTTTGACTGTCAAAAGACAGGGGATCAATCCAAACTTTGTATCTATACAATCAAGGATTTTGGTATTGGATCGATATTAGCGTGATAGGATACTTTGTTTCTATCCTCTAAATCATAGGTGTCAAACTCTGGCCCGCGGGCCAAATTTGGCCCACAGCCTAATTATATTTGGCCCGCGAAGCCATACCAAATTACTATTAGAGCTGGCCTACTGGTATTATACAGCTAATATATATATTGTTTAGTATTAAGCTTTGCTTGTTCCATATTCAGTTTTTCAGCAAAACTTGTTTGAGTCCATAAGAAAAGATTCATTCTTAATCTGGAGGAAGATTTTTTTTTCAATAAATATTAATGTTAGCCCGCAACCTTTGTTCCAGTTTTGAATTTTGGCCCACTGTGTATTTGAGTTTGACACCCCTGCTCTAAGTTCTGTATGTAGTCACCTGAATTGTGTTAAATTCATTATTTTTTTGTAAATAAAAAAAATGTACCTCGGATATATATCCCAAACTTTGCAGTATCGCACAGCACTACTGATTTTTATCATGTTATTACTGCCTCAGGCACAAATCCTGTAATTGGTAATCAGCTCAGGCATAAGACAAGTAAGAGTCGCAGTCAGAGTCATCTCATGAATTAAATCCAGAAGAAATTTGATCTTCTGTCCTACAGGTAGCTTAGGATTTCACTGGAAACAAAGCTTAATAATTATTGCATATTTTGTGGGTCATTCCACCTCTGAGTATACTTATTCCCCCCAGAAGCTGGGGTTTGCTCCATCTATGATTCATAACAGCAACCATGAGTCATCTCTAAACCCACTTACTTGGTCAACTTCTCTGGTATTTCATTTCACAAACACAGTTTTCTCAGAAAAGTCAAAATTAAAGACAATGTCCACCCAACAGCTTTTATTTATTATTTTGTAAAAGGAAACAGAATAAACTATAACTGAAACAAAACTATAAAGTCCTTTTATATTTGAATTTATAAGCGACAGATACATACAACCCCTCGTCTCCAGTGAGCTCTGACTGCGTGTACCAGTGTTGGTTCACTGCTGGCTCCACATGAGTGCTTTTGCCATCTACTTTTGGGAGATGAGTTTTCTGTGGTACTGCTGCGTGGAGTCAGAGATAGCCAAATGGTCTGGATGGTTGCCACAGCTGCAGTCATGGCGGGGAGAAAAAGACCTTATGAAATTGTCCAAAGATTACAAAGAGTGGCTGGAGCAACAGACGTTCCTTTGTCCTGCGGTGAAGGCATTCCTTACACTCATGCACTGCGGTATTCATTGTGCATGCTCACTAAAGTTTGTTTCCAAATGTCATTTTCCATAGCGGTGTGTGTGCATGATTATGAGTGTGTGTATGTGTGTGATTTAATGTGGGATCTAAAAGAGGACGATGACACTGGGAGAAGCTCCACAGTAACATTCCCTACAGTAAAAATGTCACCCTGCAGTCCAGCCGTGAGTGGCTCCGAGCCACTGTTGAGACCAAATTACAAGTCAAGGTGAGGAGGTCAGCGGAGGAATTTTGTTGTTGACCAGTTTTTTTGTTTTGATGTTTCTCTTTTTTTTTCTTACAGGTGGAAGGGATGTCTTTAAAGGCTGCTGTTGTCTCCGAAGCAAATCCACACAAAAAAAAAAACACTTTTAGCAATGAGTGGAAATACTGAGCTCACAGGGAGAATAACCTTTTCTACAGTCTACCAAAACCAGAAAAATCACAGCACATGAGCCTGTTTTTAATGCCTACATCAAAGTCTTGGTGTCTCTTTTAGTTTCCCTTCTGCTAGTATGATGCTTGCCATACCTTCCAAAGAACAAGCTTCTGTTAGCACAGTGCATTTCAGCAAAACACTTAAAATTTCAAGTCAAAGCAAATGCAGCAGTCCTGAGCTTGCTCATCTGGGCCGTTTTTGCTCAAGTTTTCCCACTTAGTGGCAGCATATTTTCCACCACTGCACCAAAGAATAAACGGGATCTGTTGTAATTTTGCCAGTGCCTGGAGCAAAAAGAAGAAGGAGGGGGGAAAAAAGAAATGAAATGAGGAGAAGGCTTCCATAGCAAGAGATTTTCTGCTCGATTGCGAGGTGTTTATAGCGTTTGACCCACGCTTGCACGCCTTCGTCTCTAATTAGCAGCAGGTAATTGAAGAGCAGAGATGAGTGGGTAGTAGCAGCCAGGCCCGCTGCAGAAAGTGAAAAGTATCTGCTGACAACCTCCAACCCCACCCGCACCCCTCCAGGCTCAATGTAAACATATAGCTCACATCTGCTTTTACAAGTCTGGGTGTGATTGGGGAAAGTAGTGCATGCTGTGAATCAGTTGAAGAGGACGTTCGTACCCAGCCTGCAGCTCTGAACGCTCTCTCTGTAAGATGTGCTCGGTGATGTTTGTCTGTTTGTCCATTTGTCAGCAGGATTATACATAATCTACCAGTTTCATCAACATTCATGGAGAGCAGTATCAAGGCCTGTGTGTTGGCAGGCGATTCACTCTCCGAATGCCATTTAAGGTTTTATGCTTTTTAAGACAGACCAGTAGCGTGCCCGTGGCTTCCAGCACAAAGTTGAGCCACCTTGAGCCAAGATTCAGCTCCAGCGATTCAGCAACTTTGGTTTTGGACAATTGAGATCAATAATACCAATATGAACGTTATATAATATAGGCTAATATTTATTTATTTATTTATTTTTAAATAGCTGATTTAAGAAATACACATAAATACACTAACCAGCCACTTCATTATAAGTACCTGTTCAACCGATCGTTAATGCAAATATCTAATCAGCCAATCACATGGTGTCATGGCCGGCCTGTGTGTGTATGTGTGTTTCTCTCTCTCTCCTCCTCCACCCAATGGCTGACACACCTGCACCTAATTTGCCACCCAGCTGTCACTGATCATTCTTCGTTGTGGGCTGAGGTATTTAACTGTGTGTCCAGATGGCAGTTGATGCTGGATTGTACTTGAAGCTTGGTAGTGAAGAGTGTTTTGTGACTTGCAGCGTAGCTTTAGTTGGCTAGCCTACTCACCTGTTGTTTTTGCTTGTTTGTAGGAGGAAGAGATACAGAGCTGGAGGTTGGAGAGAAGGAGCCTGTGGGATTAAGCTATTGGAGGAGAACACACACTTGGATAATCACTTTGGAAACTCACCTGCGCACCACTGGGAGTTTGGAGAAGATCACTGTTGGACTTTGCACTTCACTTTGTGTTTTGAAACTGTTTTTGGGCACTGTAAATAATACGCACTGTGTACTTTGCATCCAGAGCTCTGCGACTGAGTCCGTATTTTCCCATTACCTGTGACAGAACAATCCAGCCAGCAATGGACTCAGCGGACTCAACTCCCGTCCAGTGCGAGCTCGCGCTTCAAGCTGAACGGTTTGAGCGGCATGAAAAGATGCTGCAGCATGTGGCCAAGGAGCAGTCTGCACTACTACAGGTGGTATCTGAACTGAAAGGTATGTTGCTTGCTACACCTAGAGCACTCATTCAACCACCAGAGCCCCCTACACAACCACAACCACCAGTGGAGCTTCTAAACGTAGCAGCGGCCTGTCCCCTTCCTCCATCTCCGCCTCGGAGAGAACACACGTTACCTGTACCTGAGAAATTCAGTGGAGAGTTGGACAAACGCCGGGGATTTTTGACTCAATGCTCTCTGATTTTTAGGCAGCAGACTGGAGCTTATACCTCTGATATTGCCAAGATCATGACCAGACGAGCACTGCTCTGGGCTCAAGCAGTCCTGAGCGCCCAACCCTCCATCTCATATAGTGTGGTTTTTTTTTTTGTTGTTTTTTTTGAGCAAATTTCGGTGTGTGTTTGACAAAGGATCTAACCCTGACAGTGCTGCTCATCGCATGTTTACTTTAAAGCAGGGC
>NW_024582384.1:3428897-3430367 GCF_018398535.1 Haplochromis burtoni
AGTGGAGAGAGGAGGGACCGGACTCACCTGCTGACGAGGAGCAACCCATGCAGCTGGGACGGACTAAATTCACCCGGAGCAGAAGACAACTGGTGGGTGAGTGTTTTGTGTGTGGGAAGAAGGGGCATTTCGCGGACGCCTGTCCCTCACGGCTAAAAGACTCAGCCCGTCAGTAAAGGTGGGGATACTGACGGGTGCGCCGGTGAATACATTCCTCCACCTCAGCTGCCCCGCTAAATTACGGTTTCTTTCCCGCACCCATTCTTGTGATGCACTAATAGACTCAGGAGCTGAACAAAGTTTTTTGGATGAGGCTTTGGCCCACAAGATGGGTTTGCCTGTTGTTCCTCTCCCTGAAATGCTCCAAGTGTCAGCTCCAGGTCAAGTCTTTAGCAAAGACGGGGCCCAATCGCTGCCCCCCCATCGTCCGTACGACTGCAGGATTGATTTGCTGATTTGCTCCCAGGCGCCCCCTTGCCCACTAGCCAACTCTACAGTATCTCGAATCCTGAGCGCGAGTCTATGGAGCGCTACATTACAGACTCCCTGGCAGCAGGCATCATCCGTCCCTCCACCTCTCCCTTGGGTGCAGGCTTCTTTTTTGTTGAAAAGAAAGATGCGTCCCTACGCCCCTGCATTGACTATCGTTGACTGAACAAGATCACTGTCAAAAACAAATATCCTCTACCTCTGCTCGCCTCAGCTTTTGAACTCCTTCAAGGAGCCACCCATTTCACCAAACTTGATCTCCGCAATGCTTATCACCTGGTCCGCATCCGCGAGGGGGACGAGTGGAAGATGGCTTTCAACACCCATCTGGGCCACTTCGAGTACCTGGTAATGCCGTTTGGACTCACTAATGCCCCTGCCGTTTTCCAAGCCCTGGTAAATGACATTCTACGAGATTTTTTTTATTTTTATTTATTTATTTTAACCACTTCGTGTTTGTTTACCTTGACGACATTCTGATTTTCTCCAGAGCTGAGCATGTTAAGCATGTGAGACTGGTGTTGCACCGACTGCTGGAGAATCGGCTGTTTTGTAAAGCGGGAAAAATGTGAGTTTCATGCCTCAACTGTCTCTTTTCTGGGTTTCATCATTGAACAGGGCCAGTTGCGAGCGGACCCGGCTAAGGTCAAAGCTGTGTTGGAGTGGCCTGTGCCCGGCACCCGGAAGAAGTTGCAAAGTTTTCTGGGATTCAGCAACTTCTACAGACGTTTCATCCGGGACTTCAGTAAGGTAGCATTGCCTCTCACTCAATTCACATCGCCCAAACAGCCGTACCTGTGGTCTCCAGCAGCTCAGCAAGCATTCGACAGTCTCAAGAGCCTGTTTGCCTCGGCCCCCATCCTGGCCCAGGCTGACCTCGCCCTGCCGTTCGTGGTGGAAGTGGACGCTTCTGATTCGGGAGTTGGGGCGGTTCTCTCTCAGTGCAAGGAAGGTAAATTACACCCCTGTGCCTTTTTCTCC
>NW_024582384.1:3431254-3478581 GCF_018398535.1 Haplochromis burtoni
AGACTGAGCGAGCGAACCAGGAGCTGGAGGCCATGCTGCGCTGCGTCGTTTCCTCCAACCAGTCGTCATGGAGTGAGCAGTTGGCATGGGCCAAATACGCCCATAACTCTAGCACATCGGCTGCTACGGGTGTCTCTCCCTTTAAAGCATCCCTGGGGTATCAACCCCCACTCCTCTCCATCACGGAGGGAGAGGTGGCCGTACCTTCCGTGCAACATCACATGAGGCGCTGTCGACGGATCTGGCAGGCGACTCGAGCGGCCCTAGTGCGTATGAGCGCACAAAACAAAAGACTGGCTGACCGCCGCCGCGTCCCTACACCGGCCTATCGGGTGGGCCAGCAGATATGGCTTTCCTCTAGGAACATCACTCTGCGGACTGAGTCCAAGAAGCTGGCTCCCTGGTTCCTTGGACCCTTTTCTGTGCAAGCCGTCCTGAATCCAGTGACTGTCCAACTGGCCCTTCCGCGCAACATGAAGGTACACAACGTGTTTAATGTTTCTCAAATTAGGCCGGTCCGGACCAGCCCGTTGTGCCCGCCGCCCGGGCCCCCACCACCCGCCCAGGATATCGCTGGCGCTTCGGCGTATTCCATTACTCACATAACGGACGCCAGGCGCCGCGGTAGGGGCTTCCAGTTTTTGGTGGATTGGGCGGGGTATGGTCCGGAAGAGCGTTCCTGAGTGCCCCGGGGCGACGTGTGTCTGTGTGTCCTCCACCCAGTGGCTGACACACCTGCACCTAATTTGCCACCCAGCTGTCACTGATCATCCTTCGTTGTGGGCTGAGGTATTTAACTGTGTCCAGATGGCAGTCGATGCTGGATTGTACTTGAAGCTTGGTAGTGAAGAGTGTTTTGTGACTTGCAGCGTAGCTTTAGTTGGCTAGCCTCCTCACCTGTTGTTTTTGCTCATTTGTAGGAGGAAGAGATACAGAGCTTGAGGTTGGAGAGAAGGAGCCTGTGGGATTAAGCTATTGGAGGAGAACACACACTTGGATAATCACTTTGGAAACTCACCTGCGCACCACTGGGAGTTTGGAGAAGATCACTGTTGGACTTTGCACTTCACTTTGTGTTTTGAAACTGTTTTTGGGCACTGTAAATAAACGCACTGTGTACTTTGCATCCAGAGCTCCGCGACTGAGTCCGTATTTTCCCATTACCTGTGACACATGGTAGCAACTCATTGCATTTAAGCATGTAGACATAGTCAAGCTGGCCTGATGAAGTTTAACGTGAGTATCAGGATGATGGAGAAAAGTGATGAAACGCTAATTAAAGGACTGATTGCGGCGTGGTTGTTGTTGCCAGGCTGGTCTGAGTGTTACAGAAACTGATGATCTACTGGGATTTCCCCACAAAACTATCTCTAGGTTCTTAACAGAGAATGGTCAGAGAAAGGGAAATTATGACCATGACTCCTTCAAGATGATACAAAGGCAACGGTAATCCAGATAACTAATTATTAAAACCAAGGTATGCAGAAGAGCATCTCTGAGCTCTTGAAGCTGATGCACTATAGCAGCAGAAGACCACACCACCTGCCATTACTGTCAGATGAAACGGGAAAGGTGTGGCTAGGTTGAATTAACACAAGCTCACTAAAACAGAAAAACATTTCCTGGTCTGCTGTGAAATTTGGTGAGCAGGTTTAGGATTGAACATTTAAAAAAAAAAATAAATAAAACAAAAATGGATCCATCCTACCTCGTATCAAAGGTTCAGGCTGATGGTGGTGGTGTAATGATGTGAGGATATTTAATTGGCACACATTGGGCATCTTAGTACCAACTGATCATTATTGAAATGCTACAGCCTACCTGAGTGTTATTACTGTTTACGTCCGTCATTTTATCATCATCAGTTTACCAATTACATCCATTGCACAATGCTTAGATCATCTTAAACTGGTTTCCTGAACCTGACAATGAGATCAGGAAGCTCAAATTGTCTCCAGTCACTTATGAGTTTAACATGCCAAACCGTTCCAGTCGTTGCCTTGCTGCCCCCGTTGACACCATCGTAAACCTGTGATCAAAACACAGGTTACACATTGTGAATGTGTAGTCATAGGTAGTTCAGTTGAACAAAAAAAGGGTCTGAGAGAGTTTGTCATGTTTTCATAAGAAACAGTAAGCATGGAAGCTAGTTGTACTGTTTAGCGATTTAAAAAAAAAACAAAAACTTTTAGTGTGAAGCACTTTAGTTTAAATGTGCTATAGCAAAAAAATGTACTTACTGATATGAAAGATTTTTTAAAGACTAACTTTCTTTTGCTGGAAAGTAAAAAAAGAAAGTCCAGGAGATTTCCACGGTGAAGTTGTGCCTCTACGTCGACACGACTTTGATTTTGAAACTATCTTTCAACCTTGACTAGATGTCCTGAAAAGACGGCCACCGACTATTCAACGCTGAAATACTTGCTGGGAAGCTGCTGATAAACAAAGGATGCTAACTGAGGCAGCCACTGCTAAACAGTCAAGCAGAAACATGACTTTTATTGGTTGCTTGCTTTGACATGGCCACTGCGGGGATGAAACAGAGTGCATCTAAAACATACAACTCAAGTTTCTGCATAGTTTTAGTTTAGAAGGAGCAGTCGGTAAATGTGCCTATTAGCGCACACACATACACACACACACGTACACACACACACATATAAACACACAACACAGCCCATTGCATTGCTCTGGGGAGTTTGTCACTCACAAACAAGCATGCCTTGGACTGTAGTTGGAATCATGAGCACCTGGAGATAACGCCATGCAGGCACTGACGCTGGACCGCTCCATCAAACAGCAATACACCTGCCAGGTGGATAGGAGGAGGGCCCCTTCAGGGAGGTTTCCAACTGGAATGTCATTGCATTCATCCGCCGCGTGAATGTTGTAGCCACAGCAGCTCCCACACTCAGTCAGCTCCTTCAATGCCCCCAGTTGCCTGTCTTACCTAACAGGAAACGGCTTCTGGCCAAAAGAGGACAGCTCAGCCAAATGACTGCACTTGAGTCCAAATGACAGACAAGCGTAAATCAGAGATCTTTGCTCCGTAGTTAGATGTTTGTAAGCCATGTTGAGTGCTTATTGCCAAATGGCAGTGGCAAGAGGTTGCATTGTACAATGCTGACTTGACAGTCTTGGCTGTAATGTGCAAGATATTAAAAATACAGAAACCAAGCGCCACACTCCAAGTATTAGCTCAGCTCAGGACCCGGTCTGCTGACAGCATAGCTATTCCAGATGGAGGAACTAGCTTTCCTCTTTGTTACACTGGAGAAACATCTGCACTTTAATTTTGAGAAATGCCACTGCTGACGTCATTTTGTTTGTTTTTAAATTTTGAAGCACTGGCTATTAATGGCCTTTGTGTCTGCAAAGCTTGATATCCGCCAAGTGGTCTGAGGTGGCCAAGCTTCTTTTGTTGACTGGTGGTTTGTGTCTTCCTTTCCCACATTTGTCATACCTTTGGGAAGGATTCAGCATATTTTGGCTTTGAGAAATTTGTCAAAGCTGAAGATGGTCCCAGTGAAAAAGACGGAGCAGCGGCAGGCCAGGAGCTGAGCGCTGTTCACAAATGAAAGCTGTTTACTCGTTTCAGGATTAATTTGACGTTGCTATTGCAAAACCTGTGAAAAGCCTTCCTCGTTGTGTGGACCTGCGCTGTATTAACGCTCAGCGTCATCAGAAGGACAGGAGAAAGAGGTCCACGAGGCCCGCAGGGCCTTTCGGCTGGCATCGCTTAAAGGACGTGAAGAACATGTAGTAACATTAAATATTTTTTTGATCATATGTAGCAATCATAATTGTTCAGGAAGTTGAAATAGGTTGTGGTGACTTAACACATGAAAAATGCTCAAACAGCACTAAAATGAAAGGACCTTTTGAACTACAATGCCAAATTCGAAGTAAAAAAATACATGAATAAATGAATGAAACAAGCTGCAAAGGTAGCTTATGAGGTGACAGCCTTGATTCATTTCACAGATGGATGCCAGCCCCCACCGGCTGTTAATGATGGGACAGACTGGGCTGATCTCCAGAGGTGTGTTTTCCCCATCAGGCGGCTTGCTCTCACTCCAGGCAAGACAGGAACATAGCAGTAATGGAACAGAGCGAAAGCAGCAGGTAAAGCAGACTGTGGTAAGTGGCAAAAAGTCTCTTACAAACCTCCAAACAAGCTGCTGAATTTATACACCAGGTTTATTGATTCGCTGGAAAAAGCCTGACAGTGCAACAGTAGCATAGAGTGTTCAAGTCGACACCCTTTTTAAATTTGTGACGTATGAAGAGTTGGCCACTTTGGGATTTTCAAGGATTTTGAATCTTTGAAGTCACCATGCCAAAGTCCAAGTCATGAGACCATCTTTTTCTGGAGGGGTTTTGTGGAGATCACTCTAAAATCATCAAATATATGGTTTTACTTAAGTTCATATTTCTGGCTACATAAGTAAAATTACAGAGGAGGTCTGAGTAAAGAATAACAGGGTCATTTAGATGTAAGATTATACTAAATCTAAATCTACACCTTTCAGAAAATAAAAACCAGCTGCTGTAAGCATGCTATGCTTTTTGCTAAATGCTAATGTCAGCATGCTAACAAGCCCACAAAGATAAAAGAAAGAGATAACATGCTGATGTTCAGCAGGCGTTATCTTTTGCAAACAAAATAGATCTGAAAGTTGACGGGAATACTCTTAGTTGATGCTCCAACTTGTTACAATGCGTATTAACTTGGATATGACGTCCAGCAGATTTCATGGCAATTACTAACTAAAGAAAGCAAATGCCAACTTCTTTGTGCCATTACAGTAAAAGTATTATTCCCAGCTTCTGTGCCCCATTTATATTTGTACAGTGTTGTAAAGCCTGGAACAAACTAGTGGTCTGACAGACCCTTGAGCCATAGCATCAGCATCCACATTCAGTCCAATTTTTAGGACTGAATAGTCAGTTGATTGTGCAGAACAGAATCTTCTCCTGCCTTACTTTCATCCTGCTGCACTGCTGTGTTTCTTATTAGAGGGTGTTGGAACACTGAAGCAACTAACAGTTGTACTGTATGAACAAAGCCATGGAGTATTATAGGAGAGCACAGCATAGACAGTATAAATCTCAAAATGCCACATGCTCATTATCTAACATCCTTGGTCAATCACAAGTGAGCATAGCCTGAATAATCCTTATTTTCGACACTGAAAATGGCCAAAATTCATAAAACTGACTTTATTCATTTTATTCAATAAAACTCACCAAGAAAGTGTTTACTGAGGTCAGAGCCAAGGGTTGTTTTCCCATTGACAATCTAAAGAATTCAAAGTATTTTTGTTACTATGGGTATCGCCCCCTAGTGGAAGCTAGAAATAATGTGTAACGTAAATAACAACAATAAAAATGCCTCTTTAGAACCAGCCTTATAGAGTAAACACATATGTTATAAATGGTAAATGGATACCCAGAGTCATCAAAGCAAAAGCAACATATCAGTTTGTGTGTAGCTAACAGAAAACCATTTTCACTTGTTGTTGGTTACAATAAAACGTACATGACTTCCTACAAAGGTGTGAGGATCCATCAGCGAGTGAGTGATACTAGCCCATAAATCTGTAAAGACTGTTCCCTGACTTATTTGGGCTCCAAGACAGATGGAAGATTAGTCTGAGGCAGCTTTAATCATCAATCCTTAAAGCTAGAAGCAGTGGCCCTATTTTAATGGTGTGATCATCTCCACAGAAAGCAAATGAAGTAAATCTGCCAACCAGGCGAATGAAAGAAATGAACATGTAACGCTTTGCTGCCATCTACTTATTTTCACCTTAATAATTCAAGAGCTAGCTATTTTTGAATGAATTATGTGAGCTTAGCTGGTTACAGTTATGTCTTGTAATTCAATTTTCGTCTGTTCTCTTGTCATCTGTTTCACATGTACTGTGCGATGTTGCACTTTGAGGATGACACATGGCTGCAACATGCCTTCCTTCCTGCACTTGACTACAGATGAAAATGTTGCTATTGCAGGGCACCTCCTGCATGTGATATAAACTCGCTCCTGAATAAACCAATTAAAAAAAAAAGCAAAGTGGAAGAAGCTGTGAATCGTGTTGACGACACAAACTTCCTTGCCTTGTAGGATCCACTGAAGCAATTAATTTTCTTTAGCCCTTTCAGGCTACTGGGGAGTTCTAGGGAGCAAAAGCCAATGAGGCTTTTTGAAAGTGTGGTGAAGTGTGGTGGAGGAAGTGAGTGCTGCATCTGCTACACAGCATGCACCTGCATACTGTGGGGCAGCTGGGATTTATCAGGCTGCAGCTTAGTGGTCCAGAATCAATATATGTGACTACTGCCAGTGTCTGACTGCCAGATGCAATCCAATAACAGTACAGTTAGTAAGAACACCTTTTTAAAAAAGTACACTGGACATAAAATGCTACGAGACAGAGAGAGAGTTAAGTAAACACAACATGATCCAAACTGAGGTCTGTCCGGTGAGCACTAAACATAATTCAAGAACCATCTGCGTTTTATTTTTCAGCTCCATCCCTGAAAAATACTTCCTTTTTTTCCAGCACTGTTGCTGAAAAATAAGGCAATAAAAAGTGTAACACTCCCAACCATTCAAGTGACATTACCATAGCTGAGAATGGAGCACGACTACCCTCTGCTGGACGAGATGTGGGACTGCATCTGGAGCTAAAAAGGAAAGTTTTTAATATACAAAGCTTTGTGTAACCACAGTGCAGTGTGGCATGGGGGCGGGGGGCTTAGCAATGCAAGTGTGCTCAGGCTATGTTGCAGTTGTACATATTAGCACACAGATTCCAAACCGGGCTACACGTTGCCCAGTGGACCACTGCACAGTGGGGTCGGATATAGGGCCAAATGCTGAATGTTAAAGCCATGTATGAGTTGTAAAACCTGCTGCTACCACTACAGGTAAGCAAATCTGTGTTAGCATTAAAATTGCTTGCGAAGCTAAACAAATAAGCAGCAAAAATTGTTGAAATTATGAATAGAAATATGGAATATTTTCTTAAAGACGTGAATGACATGGCTATAGCCGTCTTGAAATATTAGCTTTATGTGAAGTGTGGATTACCATCAGTAATCACGGGTAAACAGCTGTCGTCAATAAACATAAAGAACTGTTTGAGCGCAACTAAAGTCACAAATTAATGGCAGCTTGCTAACCAGCAATGTCTGACTGTAGTAAATGGTAAACTGAAAGCAGTCCAGCGACCAGACTGAAAAATGAGTTCAGCGTTTGTTGAACACATGTGAACATGAGAGGAGGGGTGGATGAAAGGGTTTAAAGCTGACAGACCTCTGGGGGGCATGAGTAGCTTTGGGTACACCACTGCTGTAAAAGAGACTTTTAAAAGGTAGTGTTGCCTTTTCTGATAGTAGATGACTAAATCCAAATGTTGTGCCTTTAATCATAGGAATGGTTGATGTATTCATTAAAATGACTAATGACTAATAATATAATAAATTATCCACATTTGTATGGTGAAAAGCAGAGTAAGAAAAAGTCAGTTAACTGGTTTCACATTTGGATTGTTGTTCCAACAAAGAAGAAATATGAGCAAGTCATTCTTTGCCCTCACAACTTGTAATGCTTTTGTCATTTTTTATCCTTGCATCATTTTAATGGGCTAAATTATTAAAACATGAGTATAAAAATGACAAAAAGAATCTTTAGTTATAAAACAAAGTGTGTTACAAGTGGTCTGTGTTAAGAGTAATTAAATCATAAAGCCCTGCCATCACACTTTATCTGTCTCCATTCACATTGTGTTTTATGGTTTAAGTTGCTGATGCAGTTAATGGTGATTGATGTGACTTTTGTGGCTCATCGAGAGAAGAAAAACAAGCAGACAATACACCGTTTACTCTCCAGGCATATTTAATTGGCACAGTAAACACAATACAAAGTATTCAGTGCTCCAAAACACAAGCATGGCCTACCGAATGGAACACAAACGAAAAAGTGCAAAAACACACCATCTGGTAGACCTTACAAAGGAAAAGAAGTCTTACTTTGCAAAGCAGATAAAGTAATGGTAAGACTCTCCATAGTTAAAATAGATGTTTTCCTTTTAAACTTTATTTATATACTCATATATATTTTCTCTAATTCCATCACGCCATTTCCACTGTACACGCGAGTTATTCTGGGGCATCGACAGAAAAGGTTTGTGGTGGTCTCGTGTCAGAGCAAAGCCTGCCCTAAAGCTACTGCTGCCTCATCGGATTTAATCGTATCATTTGCCAGACATTGTTTGATCACCGTGATGTGTGAAGCGATGAGAGGGGCAAAAGCAAACGTGGTATTTGATTCAGCAGGGATTTGATCATTCCTTACATCGGCAGTCCAAATGATCAGTACGTCCATCATTCCTCCACACGGGGAGTGTTCATAAAATTCTGCATTAGACAAATATACGATGGCTTCATCCAAAACATAAAAACAATGTAACGGTTACTCACGTTTGCAGTTAAGGGATTTTAGTCCCATTCAGGTACAATAAGCAACAACATATCATTCCAGCTTTAAAAAAAGAAGAGAGGAAAAAAAAGGAAGAAAAAGAGAATCTTCACTCGTCATATATGAAACAAAAATGTTAAAAATCACGTGCATTATGTGCCATTGAGCAGGGGGAATCAGTGGACATCATTTCTCTACCCTGACAGTTTCATGATTAGAAATTTGCCCCCTCGAGATAATCACATCTTCGTCTCCTCACCATACCACAGCGAACGTCAGCATCGTTCCTCCTCTCAGTGAAACCTGTTAAGGCCCAAAACGGGTGATGATCGGCGTGTTGTCACATTTCAGTCAAAAACTCACAGGAAAACGATCACAGTATATTTTCATATACAGTAGACAGTAGGTGGAGCTTGTTACAAACATCGGGTGTAACTCATATCTTCATAGGTTTCATTTTTGGGTGCTGCTTGGACCAAGTGGAGCCACTTCCACAAGGTGATTAACTTTAAACTAACAACTTGCATTAGACACTCTGATCAAAACATAGCAAACTAACACTTCTCATACGTACTGTACTTACAAAAAAAACAAAATAACCTTGACCTATCTATGCATGAGATCATTCAGGAAAAAAGAAAAAAAGAAAAAACATAATGACACTTTGGGTTCCTATCGTCCTTTTTTGTGATTAAACTACACAAATTTGAGATCACTTACTTTCTGTTAAAAACAGGGAAACATGCTTTCTGAACAGATGACTGAAAAAACATGTACGTAATTTAAAAAAAAAAGAAGAAAAAAAAAGACCCACAGGCACCAAACCCAAACAATAGCATTCAGGTTAATTCAAACAGTATGACTAGGCAATGAGGGTTAACTGAACTTAAAGGCTGGAGGGAAGGGGCGTAAGCAGGCTTAACACCCCCACCGCCTCCTCCAACCCGCCAGCACAGGGGCGAGGAGGAAGACAGGGCAAGCATGCAGCACACCACAATGCTGAGGGACCCCCGCCCCCCGAGCTGTTGCAAAAGAAAAGAAAAAACAAAAAAAGGCTTAAAGCAGCCAAGGGAGCTAGCCTGAGCCGCCATAGCCTGAGGGAGGGGGGAAGGGCTGTGGAGGTGAGGAAGGGGGTGAGGTGTGGCCAGAGAGAGGAACAGGCACCAGTGACAGAACAAGAAATGGCTGGATGGTATGGATGGTGGATGACACCATCATCTAGAGTTCTGCCCCTTCAGCTGGTCCTGGATATGTGGAAGTGATCTTGGTGAGGAGGAAAGTGGAAACTGTGACACAAAAGACCAACGACCACTGAGATCAAACGAACGTACATGAGAAGCACAGGAGACAAAGACAGATGATTAGCACCTTCAGTTCTTCTGATTCCAGTTAAGTGAAACCTGCAAATACAGAGCTGATTCAAGTGGAAGGCGTGAGTATGAGCATCTTGTGGCGTCAGATGAAGCTGGGATGATTCTGTCTCGAGTCAGTGAGCGAGCGAGCGTTTCATCCACCTGCTTCTTCTGTCCGTCCGCTCCTGTCGGTCTCTGTCCTGTCTCTGTCCTGTCTCTGACCACACCCTCCTTCATGTATGTGTGTGTGTTTGTGTGTCACAGGGCAAAGGGAAGGAAAAAAGAGAAGTGGCAGAGCCAGGGAAGCCAGCAGCCTCAGTCATGACCGCACATGGTGCGAGCAGTTAGTTTCATTAAAAAGCAAAGCGTTGCTGCAAACAACATAAAGCCGTTTGTGTACTGCGGCTGTGACTGCTGAATGGGGGTTAAAAATGGAGAAGTTATGAGCACTAAATTTTCGATGCGTTCTGTCTAAACTTTTTCTTTTTGTTTGTTTGTTTGGAAAATTCAGATGCGTTCTAATCGGCCGTCTCTCTTTCTTTTAGACTCAGGTCATCTTTCTCTCTGACTCTGTGAGCATGTGAGGAACGTGGTGGTTTCTCCGAGGCTGCTTGCCCTGCCATTCCTCAGCCAGCCTCACACTTTTAGGAATCTGTAATTCAAAAAGGAAAATACAAACAACAAAAAATAACAAAAAGAAGAGTTAGCTTTAAAAAGAAGTGAAGACCAACCCATATATTCAGATATGGAGAGGAGGTCATTGCATTAAATATGAGACTACATTAAACTGGTACTACTACTGTATCTCCAAGAAAGACGTGTGTTGTACGACCTGAATTAACACAAACATGCATCTGTTTAACTAAAACCACTGGGCTTGAATGCATGTTAGAATGAAATGGCTGTACTATCACAACACGCTGTAATCCTGTTACGATAAAACTCCCACAAACGCCACAGCACACACCAAATTTCACAATTTCTGTGTTTTAAACCTGATGTAGAGTTACACCTCGCACATACGGCCATGCTATGGCTGTAACAAATCTTCAAAACTGATACAAGGGACCCTCCAACTCCCAAAATCATACTATATCTGGCCTGTAGTACTATTTTTAGATCTGTGGTGTCAAACATAAGACCAAGGGTCCAGAATCGGCCTGGCAAAGACTCCTAACCAGGCCCACTGGACAGCTTTGGAAATTTCTTTATAAGTTTTCCAGCTTAATCTTTAATGATAAAAAACAGCCTATAACTATTCACACTACACTAAAGTAATTAGGTTATAGAAAAAAAATGAAATGACAGAAACGGTTTTTTTTTGGGGTTTTTTTTAATGTGTATACAGTAAAAAAAAAAAAAAGGTATTTTCTGTGAATTAACAAAAGAAAAATGCTATTAATTACAGGGCAGCCAATGTGCTACACCTAAAACTTTTTCTGTAATTTGTTTCTTACCATTTAAGCCCAAAGAGTCATTCTAACAGATTTCTGTCATTTACTACAGCAGCTTTTCTTTATTATGTACAAAAAACTGAGATGTCCCGTTGAAATTGCACCTTATTTAAAAAAATTATATTAAGATATCTCAAAGTTTAAATGTTTAATTTGACTTTTTTTACACTTACAGAAAGAGGAGTAGAATGGGTATGCAGCTATATGTGGTCCACAGTGTGAAATGCTTTTGTCATCCCTGATCTAGACTGTTTTGATGCGAGCAGATTTATGTAAAACCTGTTTACCTAAACTGTCTCACTGGGCATTCATAGCAGAGTGACAGCATGTACGATCGTGGCTCAGGAGTTAGTAGTTCGTCTTGTAATCGGAAGGTTGCCGGTTCGAGCTCGGACAGTCTCGGTCGTTGTGTTCTTAGGCAAGACACTTCACCCTACTGGTGGTGGTCAGAGGGCACGGTGGCGCCAGTGCCTGGCAGCCTCGCCTCTGTCAGTGCAGCTGTGGCTGTAGCTACAATGTAGCTTGCCATCACCAGTGTGTGAATGGGTGGATGACTGAATGTAGTGTAAAGCATTTTGGGGTAAAGCGCTATACAAATACAGGCGATTTACCATTTACATCAATGGTGCCCCCCTCTGCTAATGTTAGCTAGCTGCATGGTTTTTACAGTTAGTGGATGTAGTTGCACAGTAAGAAAATAGCACTAGAGGCCAGAGGAAAAATGTGTAAATTCTATTTTGAGGTGAGTTGTGTCTTTAAAAGAGTGAGAGTTAAACAAAGGCTCTGGTATGATTTTTGAGAGAGCCCTGATCTTGGAAAAGAGTAACAGAGCAGTGAAACGACCTAGAGGCTACACACACCATGCTTTTAGTGTAAACACTTCAGAGACCGATGCAAACAAACCACAAAGCTTTAGAGTCATGACCAGCTCCATATCCCAGCTCAGCCTCACCATACATAGTTTACTTCAGCTAATACTTCAGTCCTTTATTCTTTTACCACTGGCCTGCAAAAAAGGACCAGAACAGCCCAATACTGTCATTATCAAAAGGTGAATTTAGAAAAAGGAACCATTATAAGGCGGCTATTAATGTTATTAAACTGGACAATATTTTAAAAAATGACCCCTTACAGGGGAAAATAACTTGTTCTCGTTGTAACAACACTGTAATTTATCTAGAGCATGCAACACTTGAGAGGCAGCAGCATGATTTTTAATCTAGTTTAACCTACAAAAATATCTCTTGATATGTCTTCATACTGTACAGCTGATTTAAATTACATTTGCTTGATTGCACATTGAGCATTCTTTCTTTTTAGGTACGTCAAGTGACCAAAACACAATAACGTCTAAAAATGTAACTTTGAGTTGATGGTCACTGCCTCTTCACATGGTGCTTACATTCACTCAGCTGATTTATCACCACACAGATTCAGCTTTGGCCACAGTTCTGGCTCAAAGTCTTAATTAACAGTGTTTTTATTTGAGTAGAATATTGTTATTCAACATTTTAAAACCTAAAAGAAAATCAAATAGTGAATGTCTCAAATATACAGGTGATCACTGTTAGGTGCTGATTTGCGCAATCATGAGCTTTGAGTGTGCCATGTTTTATTTTCAATGACCACTAGGTGGCACTGCCGTGAATAAGAGAGGCTTCACCTCAAACACTTCTTAGACATGATATCTGATTGGCACAGCTCACGCTACCAGAAACAACTTTTCCAACTGTTATGAGGCACAATGGACAAATCCGATTGCTCCTTCTTTGTGGAGCGGCGTGAAGTGTCTGTGTGTGTGTGTGTGTGTGTGTGTGTCTGAACTAGCATCTATAATCTCTGTAACTTGCCCCACTCGTTCAGCACGTGAATGGAATACAGAGTAACAAAAACTGTCATAGCAAGAACTTGCTGAGTTAAATGTATGTCATAGCACCTTTGGCATTCGTTTCCAAAAACACTTCAACGTAGGATGTGGGCACGTATCCTTCCTCATCCTCGTTCCTCCGCACGCGTGTCCAGCCATCTCCTTTGTCTTCTTCTATGACGTACAACAGCTCACCCTCAGCCACGGAGATGGTGCCCTCATTGTGACCTGCAGGAGAGAACAGCCGCAAACCAACAGAAGATAAGAACGCTGGCTTTGTATATTAATAGGAACCATGTTGATTAGTAGCGCACTTTGAAAATCAGAGATGCAAGAAAAGAGGAAGCAAAACCAGATGCTGTACAGCAGGGATATGGTCAAAGACTACTTGTAGAAACTCCACAGGCACTTTAACATGTCCTGAGTCAACATATATGAATAAGCACAGGTAGTTTTAACAATTAGTAGTGCTTCATGTGATCCACCCATTTTAACAGAAATTCTAAATTTAATCTATTTCTGAAAAGTAAACATTTATGGATACATTAGTTAGGAAAGTGTTACTCAGTGTAAGCCCCTCTTATTCAGTTTTGGAGCTGGGGGGCTGGGGTTGGGGAGCCAAGATGTTTGAGGCCCTACAAAAAACCATAACCAGATAATTAAGGGAATACAACTCCAAGATGAACGTTATTGTGTTACAGTTTATTTGTTTTTTGTGATGTCGTTATGTGGTTAAACTTTGCTGCTTTGTTAAAGGTTGTGCTTTGCTCAAGTAGATCTCAATAGACCAGATTCCAGTAAGTTTAATCTTTTACGCTGCACTTGCGTAACACAATTACGTGGAAACCTTATCTGTAATCAAATTGCTTTTTTGAGAGTACACTCCTTTTTTACTTTTGAACAAATGTTTGAGTATGAAGGTTTTATGCCAAAACACAAGGTATACAGGGCGGTGAGCTCTCTGGAAATATGTGTAACTGTAATTCATTTACGTGACTGTAATCTGCAACAGTAGGGACTGGGGTTATTCCTGGGACTTTTCTCTCATTTCTTGTTGCCAGTAGGGCGGGTAGCATTTGGTTATGTAGCCTTGCTGAAAGAAAAACCCTCCAGAATGACTGAATGACTGCAGTATTACAGAATTACTTTATTACTGCTATTCTAATATTCATGATTATGACTCATCAAAGGTCTGAAAAACTGAAAAACAACTGAAAAACTAGTTTAACCTATACAATGAACCACAATTTCACCGTTAACCCAGCAATCGCTACAGCTAAAGTAAGATAGATCTTTACCGCCTCTTTATATGCACTGAGCTTTATGTTTAGCAGCTTTGAATAATTTTCCAAATTTGATTTTGAAATAGTGCAACTGAGAAATGAGTGTATTTTTATTCATACTCCTCCACACATTTGAACACAAAGATCGCATCCCTACTCCTCCTCCTCATTCAGAGGAAACAAACTCCTCCACCCGTTTTCCATCAGACTCAGGTTCAGCTTATTTCCAGAAATAACGGGACCTCAGCAGCAGCCACCAGCCAACGAGCAGGCTTCATACTTACATTGACCGTTTTTATTTTAAACCAATGTGGCTGCAGTTACCTTCGAAGGGATACAAGGCTTTGCAGGTGCCGATGGTAGGCAGGACCTCCTCATCATCAAACTCGTCATCGAACTCCGTCGTGGTGGTTGGGGTGGGGATGGGTTGGGCTTTGACCTGAACCTCTGAATTCTGCTCCTCTGTGTAGCTGCCATCCGGGCTGCTCAGGGGCCAACACACACACAGTAAATATACTGTGAAAACACACATCGATTTCTTCCCAAAAAGTCATGTGTGTTACAAACTCTGGGTTCTGTGGCTGCTTTTTGCCAAAGTATACCATACCTCTCTCTGTCCTGTGCACAGTTGTTGCTCACTGTTGTGCTATTCTGGGTCTCATAGAGTCCGCTTTTCCGGTGTGAATCACTCTTAGACGGCATCCTCTCCTCCACCTCTGCTAACCAGCCCTGAAACACACGCAATCATTATTTGGCTCTAGCTTTTCATTTTTATTACATGACAATTTGGACGAATGACAACTTGAGGAATTCTTTTTATCTGTGATAACTTTACATTCGGCAAGGACCTAGCACAGAACGAACACCTCATCCTTGCATTTCCCCCAATTATTTACACGGTTAAACCAGGCCATTGTTCTGGGACTTCTCTCTCTGCACAGAGAACATGGAACATGCAGCCAATCCCTGCAGCTGCCTTGCATCTTCTCCTAATATGGATAAGCGACAGTCTTCTTTGGAATTACCCCAGCTGGAGATGTGTGTCTGAGCTCCTCATTATTTACTGTTTCAGATAAACCAAACAACACAGCCTTGCCAACATTAACACTCAAAAAGGAATAGGGGCTCAGACAGACACTGAACTTACCTCAAATTTCTGTACTTCAGACTGGAGCTTCTCAATGTTTTGACCTATTTCTGTTAGCCGGGGGTCCACACTGGCCGGGTCTCCCATCTGAGGGTTCTTTATATACACGTCTTTCATCTTAGTCAAAGCATCTCTGGAAGAGCAAGTATTTGTAAGTCTTTGAGGCTTCAGAACAGAATGGAAAGATTTATAACGCTAGATTAAAACCCCTCTGAATACCTCTGGTCCATTTCTTTTTGTATGTCTTTACTCAGCTCATCGATCTTGCCCTGCAGCTTCTTCCTCCTCTGCTCTGGCGGCAGGTGACTGAAGTCCTCCGGTACAGAACCCTGAAAAAAAAAAATCACACCATGGAAACTTTTTTAAAAACTCAAAGAAAATAACCAACTTCAGTGATCCTTTTTGTGCCTTAGCAGGAATCAGTTTTTGATAGGTGCAGTATCTCTCTCTGTTTTGGGGGTTTTTTCTATTTTTTTTTTTAACCCTGTGAAACAAGACTCAGGGATAAATGGGTATCAGGGTAAATAAATGGAGTTCCTGTTAGGCTTTAACTGAATCACTGAAGGAGATACTGCAGCCGCTCTCTAACACACTCTGTGATATTTAGGATGTTTAGCTCTGTAGACTTGAGGCCTTTCACCTATTCAGTCGCCACACCTAATTTAGAGCTCTGTAAATGCAACGGAAATGTAATAAAGTTTTGGCCACATCCTTTCATTGCATATAGTGTTTCAGGGTCAGCTAGCTAATGGATCTGTTCTCTGACAGGAACGGCTCTTTCTTAAAATGAAGGTTATATGAGCTGCAAGAGGTTTGCTTGACAGGAGTCATGTTTCCTGCTGAGACTGTAATACTGAATAGAATGAGTCATGCTGCTCCACTGCCTCTCAGACTTTCTGTAAACATCTGTAAACAAAGCATCAAAACTAATAAATAAATTGATCAGTAAGGATAAGGTAATTAACTAGCTGCTTCTGTAAGTCTTGGAATAACTCAGAAATGTTGGTACTGCAGTACAGCTTACTTGATACATGGTTTAATTTTTTGGACCCTATATATATATATATACTGCGTTCAAGCTACTGTTGTTGTTTAAAAACAATTGACTATCCATAGGTTTTAATGATAGGATTTCGCAATAAGATGCAATGAGGCCTTTGTTTTATATTGTTACTCCATTTGGGGCAGCATTGTGGTTCAGTGAGTTTATGATTAGCTGGAAAAAAAGAACGAAAATAGTGACATATCGGCAGAAAATCTTTGAACTGTGTGGACTGAAGAGGTCAAGGCCTGTGATTGGATCTCATTGAGATGGGTCACAGTGGCACCACAGGAAATAAATGCTGGATCTACAGCCTGGAGGTCAGGATTCACATCACATGAGCCAGATAGTTACCACGGCAACCTTACCCCTTCTCCCCGTATCAGCATGCAACACTTAAAGGCATGCAACACAACAAAGATCTGTCAGTCAGCATGCAGGCATGTCATGCTCTCGTATCAGTGAAACATCACAGTACAGAAATGACTCATTAGTGTTTACGTATCCACGTATCCTCAGACTAGTGAGGCACTACGATCTAAATGTAAATTTATTCTACGTGATTAAATTTAATCAATAAACAAACTAAAACTATATGCAGGCATTTAGTAACTTGATGTTGTAGTCAATAAAGTTGAAGTTTAGTTGAAGTTGAAGTTCAAACTGATCAGTCTTATTTGACTCAGGCACTGACGTACAAAAACAAACCAAGCATATGCTGTAAAATGTCAACATTTAAAAAAAAATTTAAACTGTTTAAAATTTGCGAAAATGCACTTGTTGACTTTCTTTTCAGAAAAGAAACTCATGTCTGTACAAATATGCTTAACATAAAGACTGGAAGGACAGGGAAACGGCTGTCCAGAGGGGAAGATCTCCTCCTTTCTGCCTTGCATGAAGGGCGATACTCTGATGTTATGTTACATCAACTACTTCTTCTTTGAAGCTATGCACCATCCCATCAACACTCCCCCCTGTGCAAAGCAACTTACAAAGCAACATGGAGAGACACGACTCAGACTCATGTGGATTTTTGAAAATGAATTTTGCTTAATTATCCACTTAAAGCTTTTTAGTTTTGTTTGCCGGAAACACAAAGAGATTCTCTCTGATCCGCTTTGATACTAAAGGCGAGTCACAGGCAAGGCAGGCAGGCCATTTCTCCAACTGGGATATACCAGTTAGCCCTAAAAACAGATATGAGTTTCTCGTCTTATTGCCAATACCTAATTAGTCCATTTTGGGGTTTTTTTTCTCCACATATTTAAACAGGTAAAACAGATAAAGTACTGTTAGAGAACTTTTAGGTTTTTCTGCATAAAGCCAGGACAGCTGTTTCCCAGTACTTCCAGTGTGTATCACTATTATCCCTTAACACACCATAAAGTGAATGTTTCAAAATATGAAAAGGATTCCCAAAAGTATTAAACAATTTCACTAATCCTTATGTTTTGAGGAAATCCTCGCTAGTGTTAGATTTACAAACCACACACAAAAATATCAATAAATCAATAAATGGAACCGAAGTGGCATGCAGTGTAAGGATAGGAGCTCGCTTTCTACAGATCGGCAATTAGTATATGTTACAGGGACATACAATCAGCTGAGACAAGAAGGACTACGAGACAGACTAAAGGATAGACAAATAAAACACAGAGTAAATCTGATCACCTCAATGAGATTCCGGACGTGGGAATTGAGTGTGATCTGCATCACAGAGACCACAGACACATTTTGGGAGAGACAAAACGGGAACACAATCACAACATAAAAACAAACAAACAAACATAACACAAAAATGAGACAGCGACGTGAGTCTCAGGTCCATTGTTGTGTTACAGCAAAACTTAATTAATAATTAAATTAGATCCAAAACAAATAAAATGAGAAAAAAAGAGCACACCAAAAACATATCAGCGTACAGAACGTTATTAAGACTGTGTTACTGGGACGACGTGACATGCGTGCTATGGTCATGCCGCTACGGTCGTGCAGTTATACGGTCATGCTTACCAGCTTGAGAGAAAGCTTCATGGGGGGAGAAGAGAGAAAAATGGCGAAGAGCAGGAGAGAGAAACAGACAACAGATAAAAGTCAACATGAGGAGAATATTACGGCCATTTTTTTTATTTTCCTTTCAACAAAAATAGTTTCCGTGATTTTTATAATAATGTTTTACTCTGCCAGACTTCACCATAAAAGGAAAAGAGGGTAAAGTAGTTAAAACTGCAAGAATCTGATTTATATACTAGCTGTGTAATTACAAAAAAGCTCTATCAGAAACTATTTTAGCTACTAAGACCCCGCTCTTTTTTTTCATGTGGTGAAGTTTAACATTTCTAACATGATGAATTCATGAGAAATGGGAAGAAAAGTTGGCTAACAGGCCAACTTACTGCAAAAGCATGAAGTCACTGAGAAAAATTAAGGGAAGACAGATGCAAATTAAGAAGTAGAGGGAGAGTGACAACGACGACAGAGGACAATGTACCCTTTACTTCTTGATCCCGCTCTGCTGCCTACACAATGACACACAGGGCACAGCAGAGGGCGCCAAAAGCATGTTACCACATTACCAGGTCCATATGTTGACATGGAGGCAGATACTGTACACAGACAAACTGGAGAGATGCTTTCAGAAACCAAATATTCACACTCGTGAAGAACAGCTTAGAAATAGACGGGTCTCTAAATTTTGCAAACTCAAGTGGCTCAGTGAAAGCCAAAAATTAAAACAGCGATAGAATTTGGCGAGGGACTTTGGAGAGGATATGGTTCTGAATACAAAGAACAGAGCAGGTTAACAACAACTGGTTGGTAGAGCCAGAGCAGATGACTTGTAATCCTGTTAAAAGGTCACATGCTGGTGCACCGAGGAGCTCTACTCACTTAGATCCACTAATCAAGTCATCCACCTGTGAATGGCCTTTTATGGTCATTGCTATGTGTCCCCCCCCCCCCCCCACACACACACACACACACCTTCACATGTATAAAAACTGCTTTTGTAGAAGTGCAAGCAAAGACACAGGCCTTTGCTTCTGTCACCGGTATGGACTTTGTATCCGGAAATGAAAAAGAGAAATTTTTGACTGAAAGTTGATAAAAACTGAAGTGAAAGAATCAAGGTCCAAAAGATCCTTTCATATTCTTTCTCACAATCTAAATAAAAGCTATGTTTGATGTTTTTGTGAAATTAAAATGTTTATAGAATAATTAGCTAAAAAGTCTAAGCTGGTCTGCTTCTGTACGACACATTATACTCCAATTTTATGCTCCCTTTCTAACAACAGGCCAGAAAAAAATGTGAAAATTAGCCTTTTAAGCTAGCTTCGACTTTTGCATTCATCATTGCATTGAGGACTTGTTTTCCTTTGAATAAAACTGTTTGCACTCATCAGCCTGGCTTTCAGGATTTCTCAGCACTACCTGACGAGCAGCATAACTTCTTTTCTGCTGTCGGTTGCTTTCGGTTTAGTGGGTTTCCTATAAATTAGCAGCTTGAGTCAATAACTGCTGTTCATTTTTACATTTATGTCTCTAACTGTTTGTTTTATTACTAAGTTTATGTGTGATTTATCATGGGACCACTTAAAAGCTGCAGCTTTCCGTAAAGAGCGTTTTAGATTTGTTCTTGAGACAGACACAGATCAACAGTTATATTACAGACAGATAACACTGCTGCACTATGGCACACCAGCACAAAGAAAGCCCCAGAGGGGTAAATTCTGGGTACTGTAAGCTGGACCCAGACCCAAAGTGTAACCAGCACCTCGTGTCATACAGCCACATGAGGTTTAATAAGTAAAGAGCGGTAATTCCTCAGTATCATAAATAGCGTCCTTATAACTCTCACATCCTCAGGTGCTTGTGACACTTTGTGAATTGACCCCTTGTAGATGCTCAGTGGGGAAGCCCTGAAACAGCTGCGAGACACAGCAGACCCCAAGCTGGCACATGTGATGAGGGATGAAGTCATCATTTTCTAAAATCATTCTTCCGACTCTGCACATGTCACAACCATGTGATCAATACTGAGCCAAACACAGACACTAGCCTCCTTTGTGAGCATGTTTTGCTTCATTAATGGTGAAAATTTCCTCAGACAATTATTAATGAGGCTACTGCCTGTGTTATACATGGCTTTTACTAATCACACACATCCACAACTATTCAATGCTTATACACGCCAAATACACACCTGTTGTCTCTCTCTCACACACACACACACACGCACACGCACACACACACACACACACGCACACATATCTGGTGTGGTGCTCACTGAAGCTGAACACACACACACACACACACACACACACACACACACACACACACACACACACACACACACACTTACAACATATTGCCTTGCTTCAAAAGCATACGTGGGTCTGCCCAGAGTCCTCTTCATTAGCTCTTTGTGATAAATGAGAGAGCGCGGAGATTGTTGCTGTGTGGTCATCAGAGAGAATAAAGCTTTGTCAATAAGAACTTGGGAAACAACACTGATGTGCTTGAGCTCTTACACTGTATACTGCCTTAATTTGACTCTCAAGACACAGACGCATTTTCTTTTTTCTCAGAAGCAACACACGTGCACGCACACATACAGTGACTGGGGATGAATTAGACATCTCATATGCAGTGCACACAAGCTCTCCTGCAGGTGTAGACATCCTGCCATTGCGCGGAGACACAACACCCCACCCCCACAGACACGACTACACTAATCCTAAATGTGTTCCCCTTGTGGGAGGTGTCACAGCAACACTTGTGTATTTTATTTGTTTTCCTACAGCTGTAATGACAGAATGTGACTGTAAGAGATTTTATTGGTGGATTTTCAAACAGGGATTATGCTGGAGTTACATTTGAGTCTTTTCAAGACAATAACCAAGGGAAAGTAATTATTTAGTATATTATATTACTTTTTAGGTTAAGCATTTTCTGAATCAAATTAAATGCTGTGTACCCATATACGCAACACAAAAAGGATGGATGGATTAAGCAATGATAAATGGTTTTTATCACGTAGGGCTTTAGGCAAATTACCTTTTCCCATTATGACATGGTGAGCTCCCTACTCTAGCTCTCCGAAGCCTTCTGCACATGCACTGTCTTCTGTCACGATACCACTTTTTGATTCAGTGAGTAACATTGCTGAGAGGTCACAGGCACGCACAAAACCACATCTTAACATTACCACATACATTAGTCCAATATATTTAGACTTCCTACAGACTTATGATGATGACCCTAGTTTGAAAAGACAGTAGAAGAAAAAGGAAGAGAAAATAAGCCTTTTACCTCCAAATGGTGATAAAGTGCTTGTTACCATGGTTACCTACATTTTTGATGTTTTATTAGATTTATTCCAAAAAGAAAGCATTATTTTAACACGGTAATCTACATCAACCAGCATCTAAACACAGAAAATAAACTTCCACTAGATGTAAAAACACCTACAGATCAATTCAATGCACCCTCGTTAGGAATGGAAAGCAGTACTGATGAATTTAAAGATCTCCACAAGGCTTTCCAGTCTGATAAAGCTTTTAACCTTTAAACCTTTATTCAGCTTTTCTTATACCATGAAATGTTAGAATAAGGTCAAACTTCAGTTTAATCTGTGCATAGTTGAAAACAATGCATCTGATTTAACTCTTTTTATCAGTCTTCTCATGAGCTGTTGCAACACATCCGCTTTTAGAAACATGCACTTCCTGATAGACCTGCTCGAAAAAAATACGCACTTCCCTCTGCACTGCCTCATTTTAATCATTTCCTCTTCGATACTCACACACTGCACTACTGCAACACATTGTTCTTTTGCCTTTTCAGACGTCATGTTAGCACCAATTCAAACCAATGTTTTTACTCTGAACTGCTCCCATTTCAAATTATGAGCATAAACAAAAAAACGATATTTGTGGAGTCCGGAAGGAACATTGGGAGTTACAGCCCATTCCTGAGGTCACGGACAACTGGAGAGTGAAGTAAGAAAGGACAGGAAAGCATGCTGTGACCTTCCCCAGCAACTGTCGCCTGTATCTCTACAAAACACGCACTGGACTTTAGAGCAGAAATTGTGATGACACACACAAGGGCACTGGAGAGGTGCTGATAAAACCATCCCTCAGGAAGTTGTCTAAACTTACTCTCCCACCATACCAATCGCTTGATTCATACTTGAAGGTTTAACCTTCTTCTTGGTTCCTAGCACGTGCAAAACCCAAAACAATCTGCCTCCAGCATAGACTGCAGAGAAGAGCACAGGGAGCAAGTGCAGTCTTCATGCTACTGCCAACACTGCTTAGGCTCCTTAGTTTCTGTCAGAAGGGGAAGGTGGTAGAGAGGGACTGTCATTGTGAGCACAGTTAATCTGAAGAATGAAGGGACAAGATGAAGAGGCTGTTGGTGAGTAGGACACATACCATGGAGTCAATAGGTAATGGTAATGCTCTACAGAAGCATGCTAGAGAAGCACAAAAGCTGAGCACTGTATGAGTGAAGGTGGGACACTTGTTGGAGGTCGCGTTGCTTACACTTGATCGGTTACTGGCAACAGAAGTAATAATGATGCTGTAGCCATCATGACCATCCAAGGAAGCTCAGCACGTCTTTGGATTATTCACTCATACAGTGTAGCAGCCACACAGCTCAGGTACAGGTGTACAGACACACAAACACAGGCACAAAGCTGGCTTGGACACACACACACTTACCCCTCGCCTCAGGCTCCGGAGGCAGTGCATTTTGGGTTTGGAGGCCATGAAGTCGTTGAGGCGGTGGGAGAGGGGCTCCTTGTGCTGCTTGGGAGACTGGGGGTCGTTGGGAACAGCAGAGGGTGAGGGTGGGGATGAGGCTGGGGGGGCAGGTGGGGGCTGGTGGGGGGACGTTAACAGGGACATAAGCTACCAATAAGAGAGGGAGCCGTGACGGAGAGGAAGAGGAAAAACGTGGAAGAAGAAGAAGAAGAAGAAGAAGGGGTCGAGAATCCAACGAAAAAAGACAAAGGAGGAAAAGGAGGAGGGAACACAAAACAAAATAAATAAGCCTCCTACAAATATTAAAAAATAAACACACGCAACAGAAAACCCAAAGGAACATAAAAGACAACCAAAGGGATGTCAAACCCAGAGTAGCAGTTATGTTGTGGGAAAAAATTAACTGTTCAACACATAAAACATAAAAAAATTAAAGAATTAAAAAAAACAAAATGACCAGAGTGAGTAGAAAGCGCACAAACGTGTTAAAGCAAGCAGATGCACAAAGCAAACAGCGAAGAGTTTCAAAGCGCATGCCGGCTTCCATTTTAGAAACCTCCGTTTGAGTTTTGTTTTTTTACTTTCCCAACCTCGTCAACATGCCAGCTAAGACGAGTAATTCACCACATCCCCGAGGATAACAGCTGCTGAATTTGAGGCCATCATCAGCCTAATCTAATTGCTTATTGCGGCTCTAAAACATCTGACTGCATAATTCATCAACCAGCAGTTAAGGAGAGAGAGTGAAGCAGTGATGAGTTTTAGGATACCACATGATGCACATTGCACATGCACTGGTGCGCGATTAAATCTTTTTTTTTATTCTGTAAACCAATATTGTTTTTGTGTTTCTGTTGGCATGCATGTGTCCTTGTGTGCATGTACAGTGTAAATACCTTTCTGTACACTATGCTCCCAAATTCTGCCTTTACAAGTTTGCCTTAATTTTGGGAGGTTGCACCATTTTCTGCACACCAGGGTTTCTCATGTAGCATTGCACAAACTCGCTTTCTCCCTCACCCACACAGACGTGCACACACACACACGCGCACAAACTCACAAACGATTGATCAATCACACTCTGTTCTAATTCAATACCAACAGTGCCACCAGCCCATAAGACAGCCAGAGATCAGTCTTGATGTTTAGACACAGGAAGCTAAAGGAAGCTACTCAAGGATGATCAGTCAGTGGAAAAGAACTGAGGGAAGACTGTTACATCAGATCCAAGAGGAAGTTAATATCTGCCACTTGAGTCCGTTCATAGAGTGAAAAGTAGAAATATATTAGTGTGTGTTATGAAAGGGAGGCTCCAAAATCGGTGAGGGTGATTGCCAGGGGAGGAAACGGGTGGCAAATAATAACAACAAAAATGGCAATAATAACAGAGAACTAGCAATAAATTTCTGAAGTTAACATAGTGAACAAAAGTCAAAAAAATCTATTAAAAATATATAAATTTAATACAGAATCAACACCAAGACTGTAACACACACTACAAACACTGAACACATATATTTCTACAGCCACTAAATAAAAAGTCATAAGAACAAACATAATGGGACCTGTAATATCCCTCCACCCCAGCCCATATAAATCTCCTGAAAGTGCAAAGTGAGCTCCAGGCGAGGAAACTGCACCACAACTAGTGATGTTTTGCAATACGTTCGGGTGTAGCAGTGATTTTTGAGTAAGGTGTTCATTCATTGTTACCTTGTTCTTGTTCTTAATGAAAGGCCACAGTTTGCTTTTGGCCTTGACACCAGGCTTCTCTTTGCTCTCTTTGGTGTTGGACAGGCTGGTTTCAGATACTGTCCTCTTCATGGCCTGGCCATAGTCCTCAAACTCTACATCTCCTGGGGGCTCGAAACCGGACTTGAAGGACTCCACCACCTGCTTAGAGTCCTAGTGAGAGACGACAGTTGCAGCAGTTAGCAGAACCCTTAATCCTGGAACCTCTTTAATTGCGTCAACGACTTTTTCAAAGTAGCTTTTCAGATACCAAACAATAACTAAAGGGAAGGTCTTTGTTGTTTGAGAATGTCTTGAGCATCATAGGTCTGGTGATTATACGCAACACAAATGTGGCCCGGTGACTCAGTTGTTTATATCACTTTCTCTCTGATAACAATTCAAGAGTGTGTCAAGAAAGAAGAGAAGCTGGAATTACTCAGTTTGTGGCCTACAGAAGAAAGAGGAAAAGGCCTAAATCTGTCAGGCAGGAGTTATGAGCAAACACTGAGGTCGGGGATACAGCCAGGCTTCTCAGACACAGGAAGACGCACATTCATCAGTTGCAGTGCACACCAGCCTTTCTGAACTGATAATAGCAAAGGGTCTGGTTGGAGTTAGGATCAGGGGGTCAGAGATCTGCTCGTGTCCTCCATATGTGAGAGAAGAAGAAAAGAGGAAGAGTATCTGCCAGAGGAAAAGTAGCATGTGATGTGTTATTCCCTGCCGTTGTTTACTCCAGCACAGAGTCATCTTCCTGGAGCCTAGCCAAGGACACACACATACACAGCTACACATACACAAACTATGTGATCCCTGAGGATGGTTTTGGGTTTTTTTGTCATACAGCAGGCAGCCAACATGTGACAGCTCAATATATCACACTTTTAGACACAGGCAAATGCTGCTCTCCTTTTACCTATTTAAATAATAAATAACTATAAGCAATGAGACACAACCTTAATCTTTGGTTTACGTTTTCTTTAAGGAATTGTCTGACATATTAGAAACTGCCTTGTTCTCTTTCCAGGAGAGATAAATGACAAGACTGATAAACCTCTCACATCTGCCTATGAAATATGAAGCCGCAGCAGCTGGCCAGATTTCTAAACTTAGCATAAAGACTAGAAACGGGGCAAGATTTAACACATTAATGTGTGCGCTTTACAGCTACTCATAGCTAGCCTTTGTTACCATTTACCAGAGTTAGGCTACCTAACTCTGTGTTACTCTGTTCAACTAAAAACCATGTCTGTTAACCGGCATTCATCATATTTAAGGTAAAAAATAACGGTGTTGAAGTTTGAATTTTATTCAGATCCACTTTAAACATATTTGAATAAAAAAGAGTAGCCAAAAAGGAAGCACTAAATGCCTAATTCTCTGTGACTTTTCGTAATATATTCTCAAAAACGCCTTCACCTGATAAATGCTCCTAAATACACGTGTCTTTCAGATTTCACATCCCCATTGTGCAGCTCTGTCAGAAATGGTAATCCTACAGCCAAAATGGATATAATCCTAATGACACAATCACTCTTACTATTTCAGTCTTTATAAGTTTCCTTCCAAAACCACACATATTACACAATTGCTTTCACCAGGTGTGAAGTACATCTGTTGAGGGATTAATGGAATTTTCTGTCTAATATCAGGGTAATACCCCTTTAAGGAGGACTACAGTGAGTATTTTTAACACAGAAAGCTAAAGAATTAGTGACATACAAGCTAAAGAAATGTATGTCACTAATTTTCCTTACTGTAAGAGGGGACTATAGTAATTGAATAAGCTTGTACAGCTTTTCTATTTACGACAAGGTCCTCCCAGTTTGTTTGGAGAGGCGAGGTGTTTTCACCTTTTAACAAGTCCCCCAAGACTTCAACTACTTGTTGTTTAAGTGAAAGCATAATTGGGATTGTGTGGGTTGTCAGTGATAGACTGGCTGATTGAGTAATAACCCCCATACAGTGATGGGTTAACCAAGACCTGGTTAAGAGGTACATGTATATAGTATACATATATAGCTGGCAAGACACTAGGTGCAGACTGTGCAGAGGTGCTCCTGAGACAATCCAACATATAATAGTAGGGGTTCAAGATGCTAACAGGCATATGGAATGCCATAACCAATTTTCTGGCATAGTATACAGGAACATCTCTGCTGAGTATAGCCTGGAAGTCTCAAGATGAAAATGGGATAACCCCCCCAGGCCCCCAGAGTACGCTAAAACTCTGTGGGACTTCCAGATACAGACAGACAAACTGGTGATGGCTAATCAACTGGACATAGCAGTGGTGGACAAGCAGAGAGGACGACTGTAGTGACAGATACAGCTATACCGAGTGATAGCAACATCTGGAAGAAGGAACACAGCAAGCTCAAGAAGTAACAAAGGCTGAGAGAGGAGCCAGAGAAGATGTGCAGGATGAAGGTAAGAGTGGTCTCCATGGTAATGGAGCAGTAACCCCCAAGCTGGACCCAAGTTTGAAGGATAAAGACCACCCAGATATTATAATATATACAGAGAGAGGCTGTAGAGCAGCTGTATATGCTGTATATGCTTCTTCCACATGCTACCGAGGCCCTGTTTGTTAAATGAAGAAATTGTTTAATTGCCAGTATGTTTTGTTTCTTTAGACTTCAGTCATCCAAAAGATCTTCCAAGTTTTTCATTAGCAAAACCCACATTCTCCGATACTCAACCCACAAATGCATTTTCCTTACTATTGTGGCACCATTTAAGGGGAAATACACAGGCTTTTCAAGGTTATAGGATTTATTGTCAATTAGTATTGTTACCACAAGGAAATAATTGACTAAATGGATAAATAGACAGATACTCACAGCCTTGGGCTCAATGGACTCGGCAGCATTTGTCATGCCATCTAAACATTTTCCCACAATGGGCAGCACCTGGCGATCCACGTCTGCAAATGTCTTCATGCACACTGATATCCTCTCAATTCTTTTCTCCTCCATGTCTTGAAGTTTCTACAGTTCGATACAAGCATATTTATACATAAACAAAAGTGTGGGTAGAGTTTGACTGAAAAAATCAAAAAACCTTTAATCTATCTCAAAGTGCTGTCTTTTGATGCTGAGCAACAAAGGCTGGTCAGACCAAACAACACTGGAAATGGGAGCGCTCAAAAATCATGAACTTTACAAAACAGTGAATTCAAAGTCACAAACTTTGTAACTGTAAGATGAAGATAAGACAAAAAATAACTGCACTTTAAATAAGGACTGCTTGCTTCTGTCAGTGTTTCCTGCATGACAAAAATGTAATTTTAGCAACAGACCTGCAGGGGGGGTTGAGTGTAGCGAGTTGCAAACAGCTTTGAATTCACAAGATAAAAGTGCATTACTGTGCAATCATTGGTTACGTGCGAAAAAACAGAAAAAACAGAAAAAAAATGCAATAATTTTGGAGGTGTTAATATTCTCACGTGGGAAGAGTAAATAATTTCTATTTAATGGTGACACTGATGAACCAAAACCAGCTTTATGACAAATCGGCTGAGGTAAATCATACACTGTAGAGCTGTTGTATGTACCTGGAATATGTTGGGAATAATTGTATAGTAATGTTCATTCTGTTCCTTGTTGAACTTCTCCAGGTAGGCGGCGTATTCGCTCTTACTGTCACTAGCCATCTGGTGCCTCATCTGAGCTTGCTGTCGTGCCTGAAGAAAAAACACACACACAAGCACATATATCACAACCACGTTCTCTTCACTAACCTCGTGTCCCCTGATGAAAACAGACCACAGACACAGCCAGAGCATAAAAACCTAAATGAGTCAACTATTTGTGTATATGAGCACTCATGCATGCACATGTACACACATATTCACAGAGAGCTTGTGAATGCATATCTAAAGGTGCAATTCAGAGTTGTGAAGCAGCAACAGCCTTTGGCATTAGATTATATGTAGGGCAGAACAAACAAATAAAGAAGACGACAACAGCCTGCACAGGCTGCAGAATGGAGGGATTTGGATTTTCTCTGTCCGCCCCGTCTGGCCTGCCTCTGCTGTCGATAATGTTGATTATTTTAAGCTAGTCTAAGGGAAGGAAGGAAGGCAGTCAGAAATGCTGCAGGAGAGGCCTATTACGAATCTAAGCAGATGGAGATGAGATTATCTCAGCTAGACAGCCTGTGCGGGTTGTGTGTATGTGCGTTAGTGTTGCGTGCAGCTAAGTACTCCTATCTGTTTCCTCTTTCCATCAGACCTAAGGCCGTCCTCACATAAATACTGATTTCAATGGGTCATCTGTAACAAAGAGTTACCTCATGAACCTGTGATTGTGATCAGCATTTAATCTGCTGAAGGCTACACAGAAAAAAGAGCAGCTGTATAACTGTATGAGCCAGCCAAGGAAACATAACCCTGATCTCTCATAGTGAAGAGGAAACATTTAAAGGACTTCATCCAGTTTTCACCTACACACCGAACTAAGAGCAAGAGCAGAGTATCTCTAACTCATTTACTCACATTCTCACACACACACACGCACACACACACACACACAGTACATCGAGACACACGTCAGATACAAAGGTACATTATTTCCAGCACATGAGGGATGACAAATGATACTTCAGTGGAAAATGATTGGCTGTGAGTCACACAGCCTACGAAAGACAAGGAACGTGAAATCTAGAGAAAAGCTAAAAAGCACATGGAGAAGTCCAGCTGTTTAAATTCTAAACGCCAGCATGTGAGCATGCATTTAGCGTATGTGCTTTGCAAGTGTAGGTGCATGCAAAGTGTATTGAATGTGTTTAGAAATAATGAGGGTACGCGCTATCACCATGGTAACTTTGCCAGTGCTTCAAAACGAGTTGCTGTGCCTGCAGCCACATCACATCCTGTTGTCATTTTCTGGAAATTACCTGTTTTGCTAGCTGTCACTAATGGGTATAAATACATATTTACACATTTCAAGTTATTTATCTAGCTGTCAAATGTGGATTTTAAAGAAGAGTTTGATGAAATAATGAGGATGTGGAACACAAACTGCATGAATGTTTATAAAGGTTTGACTTAGCATAATCAGCCTTTCTCTCATATTTCTTACACATAAAAATCAAGAGTGGGAAAGTGTACAGCAGCAGACAGCGCGATAAGCCACAGTCAGACAGGACAGGGCGTGGTAACAGACCTGGTTGAGGCTATGTGTCAGACTCTACAGGAGACCGTGTGTATATCGAGACACAAGTCGAGACAGTGTGTGTTCCGACAGATACGGGTTCTCTGCTCGCTGGACCTACCTTATGGAAACTTCGCTTCAAGGCATGGCATAAAATAAATTTACAAACACACACATACACACAAAAGAATTATTAGCTGTTTCTAGCTAAACAAGAAGTTGCTATAGATGCACTTCCTGCACCACCTCGAGAACCATCGCTAAAAAAAGGAAGCTGGTATCAGAATAAACAAACACGATCACCACTAAAGTAGTGGGATTTTAAGCTGCTGTTCTCCGCTACTGGTAGAGACTGAACAGTTGAGAGGAAGGCAATATGTTGTATCCCTATACTTTATGACGGAGAATCCACAACAGGGAAGTCTGTCAGTGTGTGTGAGGGCCGGGGGTCCCTCAAAGAACCGTAACTGTGTTTGTGGATATCTGGGCTGCAAATCCAAACCCCTAATTAAGGGATTTGTTTGCCAGAGGTGGAGAGAGAACACTTAGAGGTTTGCTCCAGCTGTGCTTAAAACCACAAAACTCCAGCTCGACAAACAGCAGCTCTTTTGCATTAAGGGCATTGCATGACCGACAAAAGCATCTAGTTGAAGTGAACTTTCAAAATACATCTCTGTTAAATATTTAGCCAACTTAGCTGGAAAATACTGATTTGGACAGGTCAAAATATACATGACTCTTTCTCTGCTTTTCCTACCACCATGCCACCACCTATCTGTTCACCCCAAACCTCCTCATGGAGCAACATTTTTCACTATGACTAAAATGCAAACTAAGCTGTGGTTGTGACATTTCATCTGGGTACCTTTAAACTGTGCATGTATTTTGCAGCAAATGTAATAACGCAAGTGTCTAAGTGGCTATACTCTATATCTTAATAAGAACACTAAGCTCTGCTTTTTTGTACTTTTTGGAAGAAAAGTACCTGTTATAGAAAGACGCTGACAAGATCATCTTTCAGGTTTTCCTGAAAGATGAGTAAGTAAAAAGCAAGCCAAGTTCAACCAAATGATCCAAAGGAGAAGGACTAGGAGAGGACTAAAGCACAATTAAATGATATGTAATGTGAGAGATGTATTTAAATAAAAGGGCAATATCAGTGGTTTTAATGGGTTTGTCCAGTTAACTACGGTTCATACACTGTTCATGAACATTGCTTGCATATGTACCTATAATGTAAGATTAAGACTATTTTGTGAAGAATCTGGCATACTATGACACAGTTTATGTCCCCACTTTACAAACAGGCTGAACTCAAATAAAGTGAAAATCAAATGATCATTTCATTTGCTGATATCATGTGCAATTTATGAATGTTGTGTGATAATAAACATAACTCTAATATGAGTACAGCAACTCCTGCTTCAACAATAGATTCTTGAGCTGCTGTGCCGGGTCTTTCCAGCTGAGTTCAGTGCTCTCTTAAGATGACTGTAGTTCTCTGGCTGCATGTCCAGAGTGTAGAAAGGCTCTTTATTCCAGCCTATATTTGCATAATAATCAGGTCTGAACTGTGTCAACTGTGAGCCTCAGCTCTGCTCCAACAGCTGATGAGCAGCAGGAACATGCGCTGCTGACCCATGATGCCTTGCGGGCGTGGGAGCTGTGTGGGTCTGAGATTTTGAGGGCTCTTTTAATTGGTCATGACAACAGGAAATGACATCAGCTACGGGCCCAGGAGACTGTGGGCTGCAAGTTCTGAGAATCGGATGATTGCTCCTTGTGATGATTTATTGAACAGGACATATAATCTCTAAAACAGCACACTACTTATTTAGTTTTTCACAGTCAAAAAGTAAAAACAAACCTACATGTATAAACTGAAAGACACATAAGAGAACCAAACCTTTTTATACTAAACAAAGATGTTTGGTGGCTGTTCTACATAGATAATACAGACTTGTTGCTGCTATCAGCTTTGTTTAGCAGCAGATCACTGTGCTGCTGGGACAATGCCAGCTTCTTCGCACAGTTCCTGGCATCAAGAACGTCATCAGTCAGTCTTTGCTGTCTTTTAGGCTCATTGGAACGAGGACTCAGGATCGGGGCATAAAAGGGGGAATACGTGGAAAAGAAAATCGTGACAAAAAGGTTGCTAGGTGGGAGGGTGAGAAGCCCAGGCAGTCGTGTTAAGCATGAAGGGTACAGGGCAAGCTCATTGGATATGAGGTGACACAACACATACCTTTTCCACGTCAGCCTTAGTCACGTTAATGTCAGCATCCATCTTCTCAAAGTACTGCTGTGCTCTTTCTGCCTCTTTACACTCCCTCTCAAACCGTTTTTTACTCTGAAATAAGAGGGTTTAATGATTTAATGAGATCACACACATTACATCAGTCAATTCCTGCCACGAGCTATAGCAGAACGCTATATTACTTGACTTTTAAATAAGCACAGTAATGGACGTCATAATGTGTACGTGTACGTCAAATACATTTAAGGCCTGGCGTTGTGTGCAGCAGAGGTCAGTTTATGTCAACTGACACAGGAACAGGGTTTGTTAAAGTCTGCAGTCTGCAGATTAAACAAATGTTCATAGTGGTCATTTGTGTACAGAAAAACAAGCATTCATCCAACCCTCTTTCGACCCCTCTAACTGAACAATCAGTGTTTGTTGGGCTAGTGTGCACTCTGAACTATGCCTATCTGCCTCACATACAATGGTATCCATTGAGTGCACAGAGAAGTTTGAGAAGGACAAGGCATCTCTCTCACACGCTTTCTCTCCCCCGTCAAAGCGGCCAGCCAGAGATAAGAAGTAGTGTTCTGTGCAATTTCTCTTCGAGCTTCTTTACTACAAATACAAACAGAAATCCTGGACCTGCACTTTTTCAGCACGAGAAACAACGTACTTAAAATCTTGCCAGCAGCTGATATTTACATTATACTTCAGTGTTTCAGTCTTCAGTACTAGGTGCACCTCAGGCAGTGTGTGTATCAATCAATTCATCTGATGTCATTATTATTATTTACAGTGTGTGACTTCTGTCCCCCTCACTGCATGTAAAAGAAAATGTACACTGAGATTTTAGGACATAACAGGAGGTTTTTCTGTACAAGGACCTCTGCTGATTTACATTTTTCCCACTAACACCTCATGTCTGGCAGTTTTTGATAATGATGTGCTTTATATATTTGACTTTATTACTGCTGACTGGTAGCAACTCTTCGCCTGGGAAATAACTCGAATGATCTAAAATGCCTGGAGCAAATCCTTCATAAAGAAACAGATATTTGTTTGTTCAAAGAAGTATTGCTTTTGTTTGTTTGTTTGTTTTTTTCACCTTGTATTACACTCATTTCTAGGTTGGGTTAGGCTGCCACGAAAATCTGAAGTGCCTCTGGCTCCCAAGCCAAGAGAAACTGACAAGCGATCCAGAAAAAATGGTTTATTTTAGTCATTTATAATTTCATAATGTTATAGTTGCAAATGATGCAAGCTCAGTATGTATTTGTTGCAACTAGTGCACAACTGTGGAACTGCACGTAAATAGGTTCACTTACCGCTTCCAGCTGTTTCCACGAGCTTTCAATGTGCTGCTGTGCCTTACGCCCATCATGGAAGTGCTGCAAGAGAAAACAGAAAAAGTACAGAATTGTTAATTTCTCTCATATTATTTATGAGCTCAAGGGATTTAAAATCAGATGAACATGTCTTTGATATAGTAGGGTTTACAAATTAGATGAGGTAATCATTAACCACTATGAATAGTTCCTACACTGTGACAGTGAAGTATTAGTGTCAACTGTGCAAATTCAAATAGACACTGTATTGTACATACTCTAAAAATTACGACCATAGAACCCACGAGCTTAGCGCTCAGAGATATATTCAAGCTTGAGCAGGAGGCTAAAAGTCTGTTTGATGAAAGATTAACCACAGGCTCACCACAGGGGTACCAACACAGCTCCAGAGAAAGTGTGTAACAGTGACAAAAACAGGTTAACAGTAAAATCATTAAAACCAGTCAAAGATACTGTACACAGAGTTGTCTTCACAAAGCACCATGCTCATAGCAGAGCTGTGCACCAAAGGTTTCTGTTTTTAAAAAGCAGTCCTCTCTGCTCTCTGTTGAGGGTCATGCAAATACAGAATGCATATTATTTGATAAAACTTACTAAATCCTACTTTTTTCTTACCAGAAATAGTTAAAAAAATATATCCATAAGACCAAGAAGTTATAAACAGCTTATTAGAAAGCGTGTTGAAAGAAACTACTAAAAGCATGAATCTACTGTTGGATGAGGGAAATTCTGTTGGTCAAACACTGCAATACTGTGACCTACAAACAATATTAATGATTAGTCTGATGATCCCCCTTTTCTCTGTGTGACAGCTCTGATGTCTGACTAAGTAGTAATCATGTTGGTATTCCCCTAACTGTTTTAGAGCCATTACCAGGTAAAGTTTGTACTTTCCCAAAAAAACCTGTATTAATAAACATGATAGTAACACCCAGAGCAAAGTGGGCAGAATAAGAAACAGATAAAGGCTAACTGATGAAGTTCTATAATAGCAGCTGAAGCAACATAAAATAGAAATTTACAGAGAACAAGGCATGAATTAAATGATAGAAACTATTTAGAGGCAAACACACAATGAAGGATTTTGGCAATGTCAACTGTAGCATATTGGAGAGGACTAGGTGGCAGCTGCTAGTCTAAACTTGTACAGCAAATACGCTGTGCTTTTTGTACATGGCCTCGCTTAGCCTACTAACGTGCACTTGGCCCGACGACAGAGCACATCCCTCTACAGCTCTCTGTGTGGATCACAGCCAAATCCCCTGGAACTGCAAACACACGGGTACAATCTAAACTTTTTCTTTTTTAATAGATTGCGATTAGCTATAAAGCATGCAAATACTTCTTTAACTGCTGACAGAAAGATTAATCTGCACAGGACTTCAAAAAGAATCAAATGAAAATGAAAATGGCACAGGGACTTGACTATTAATGCGGTAACCCATAGTAACACAGACTGCGGAAGCTGGGACCAGTAGCTGAGTTGAATATCGATGCTGCTATTCAATAACGGACCCAGGCTATTGTAAAGAACAGAAAGCTGCTGTTTGTACGCTGCTGGTATTTCAATGCTTGGGAAGCACAAGGAAGTTGGTATTCTGATTAAATAAGCAAGAGATGTGAAATTACAAATGATGCAGGAGGCTTAAAAGTTCATCTTACTTGAATGACATGAGAGTAGTAAGTGAGAATGCAACCTGGTGTACCTCAGGCATTCACACTTCCCATTTCCCAAAGTTTCGAGGGAAGCTGAGTAAAATAAGGAAGTGTTCCAGTGTTTCAGAGGAAGTATTTGAGCGTTACAAAAAGAAAAAACAGGACACTGTGGAACTGCTAAAGTCAGCTCCCAACAATGCAACATTTAACTAGCCTTTTAAAAAAAAAAAAAAAAATCTGCTAACCAGGACCTGCAGGTGACTGTTTAATAACACCAACTTTTCAATGATGTACTCTGAAAGTAATTCTTGGTAATTGATAAGTGAATGTGAAGCCTCTCTACACAACACAAGCTCACAGACCGTATGACATCACTGTTACTATGGAGAATTCGTTCAACCAAATATTTACCTCTATAACCACATTTATAAAAAAGAAATCTGCACATCATCTAGTTTAAAAAAAACAACAAATATCTATGGAGATAAACAAACTGCGATAAACAGCTCCATCAGGTTTACAAGATCTGCTGGAGGATGAAGATTTACTGACTACAGGGACAAATGAGGCAGTTTTACTTTCAAACACAATAAAAAGAGGCATCAGCCACCTGGGACGGCACATATACAGCGATCAGAGCAGATGCTCTGCCGTACTGGTTTCTCAGTGTTTAAATTAACAGACCCTGGTGATACAAATATCCCTCGTAGCCCATTCAGAACTCAATGAGCATGTCATCTTTTTTCCATTCATGCTAATCAATAAGAGCATGTGACTGCAGTGACATTTGAGAGCAGTTCAGTCACCTCAAGCCATTTTCATTACCAGAACAAGTGAGAGAAAAAGGCCTAAAAAATTCTTGACCCAGAATTCATCCTTTTGCTGCATTCATATTTAACCTCCTAGGACCTGGAGTCCACATATGTGAACATCACATTTTTGGTTGTCTAGACCAAAATACTAAATTTTGCTCTACAAGGGCCTGATATTCACTTACGAGGACAGTATACTGCCACTGTTCTATAAAATTTTAAAATGAACGTCCTCATATGTGGATCTCATTTCTCTCAGAAACAAAAATCTGGTAATTCTTGGTTTTTACATTCATCAGGTCCCAATCAGCCCAAATAGCAAAGAGAAATTAAAAATGCATGACATGAAAGAGTTCGAGTCTTGGGAGGTTAAAGTTTAATAAAACTGGGATTAGATAATATGAGATCAAAGATCAAAGTTGAATATTCACTTAATAATGGAAAGTAGGCATGCTTTTTCATGACTGTGACACATCCTTCATAAATACAGGAATTCCCCATGCTGCGACACAGACTCTCTAATACCATCCAGGTACCATAGCACTTGACAAAGATACGAGGCATCTAAGGACAGAGATTTGGGTTTTCACAACCATGATCCTTACATGCTTCTTTTTACTGGCATCCTTTTCCAGGCTGAGCTGAGTGTGATGTGCACTCACAAGCTGCCTTATCCACTGTAAAAATCTGTATTCTCTGACACGTAAAAGAGAAAACCTCTTTACTGCTTAGCATGTGCATCTTTAAGCTCACTTGAGTCAAGATGTGCACATGCACATCTGTGCATATGCAGCAGTTAACTGATATATTACTCATTCATTGACTTGACTTGGGTCATAGGAATGTGAACCTGCAGCCTCATACAGCTGTCAGCATGCATATAATCATTAGGTACTGGAAATAGCCACAGGTTGTGTGGAGTTCTAGAGACGACAGAGATGATTAAACCCTATGAAAGCTCCACTGGGACGTTTCTCCTCATGTCGAATCCATTAGGCAACAGTTCAAACCTAGTGGTACTGCAGCGTTTGTTTATACTGAAGTCATTCTGGATTGATATATGCATGCAGAGACTACTGGAAGATCCAACGATCAATTCTCCCTCTCACCTTCCTATTTGCTTTTCCACTCAACACAAGAAGGCATTTGAGGATAGCCCAGAGTGATGCAATGTTTTTACCATGATTTCTCTTTCTTGCCTGCCTCAACGAGAACAACAAGGATGATATTTTCTGGCACAAAAGCACCTAATATCTATTGCTTTTCCACTAAATGCAATGCATTTTTTTTCTGGTCTTTGCAGCTAAATGAGCTAGTGTCTTTCTTTTTTTTTAATTTTCTACCTGGCTGAATATGTCACATACTTACATAAAAAAGGGAACCTATGATGAGTTATAGGAAGTCTAAGGGTCTTCGGCAGTCTTCATTAGAGAGGCCAGTTAAGCCTTGTGGTCAGAGACCCGGTAAGGACAGCAGTATGCTGACTGAACACCTTATTATGATTCCTCAGCACAAACAGTCCAGTGAGACTTAAAGAGCCTTCATCCCATATTAACCCTGCCCCCTCTTCAACATTTCATATTACACTTTAAGACATTAAGCAATGCAAAAACAAGAAAGTATGTTGTCACAACTGTGAAATATTTAAAATATTTCTTACTGTGCTTACAACAGCTTTAGTCCAGCATATAAAATGTGATTCTACCTTTGTAAAAACACCTAGATTTGCTATGTTAAACCTTTTAGGAGAACACTGCTGGCCACCTCTTATGCCACCCCGAGCTGAGTTTAGCAAGCGATTCACTCAAGAAGACAGCAAAGGGGAAGTGTAGAAAGTTACAAAACAAGTCCATATGAGAACTTAATGAGGATTTTTTTTTCATTTCCGGGTTTGTAATGTGGCTTTTACCTGCGCAATAAGCTTCCTATAAACCCTGGAGGGGCCAGCTTCAGCCTCTAATCCCACTGTCTGGGTCTGCCTACGCGGCTTTGTCTAACACAAACAAAATGCTGCAGAGGGGACACTGAGTAGTGCTTAGAAATAAGGGGGGAAAAGTGGATGATAGGAAGCTGGGGGCTTTACAAACAACACCCAATATATCACTTTCTCTGGTAGTGCTATGTTTTTCTATAGCTGGAAATTTGCTTTTGTCAGCAGGCTTTTCAACACTTAAAATAAGCCAAAGTCACACCCCAGTACTCAGGAGTTGTATGAATGTGCTTTTGAATCTCAATGCAAAATCATTTAAATGACTGAAAGCTTAACAGGTTAAATTTACTCCACAAGGACACTGTACAAAACATGAGAAACCCAATGAATTTAGATGAAATGATCCTCTGCACAGAACAAGCTATCTGATCTGGACAGGGGATATAGCATAGCCATAAAACAAGTTTTATGGCTATGCTATGAAGGGGAACCCCCAGTACTAGCTAACTGAAGATATACTGCTTTAGGCTTCTTTAGTCAAGACACATGACTAAAGAAAAGAATGGGTAAAAAGGATGAGAAAGGATCAAAAAGGGACAAACAGATATATTTAAGAATTAAATAGAGTAGAAAAAGAGGAACTGTGCAGAGAAATGAAAAGGAACAGTGGGGTCAAAGTGACATTCTGCAGCCTGCGAGCAGCAGGAGTCTCTCTAATCAACCTTTACAACAAGAGACAAATCTGAAGTCTGTATGTGATCTTTGCTGTATGAAGCAGGCTAAACCAAAGTAAAAAATGAATTGGGGGTGTGTGATTTTTCTTTGCAAATATGGGAAATTCCCGTTTTTTTCTGTAGCATCTCCATCTAAAACTTAGCTTAAAATTCATTATGATCACTAATGATGTGGTCCATAGACTAAATGTAGGAGCCTTGATGTCTGTGCCTGTGCGAATGAAAACGCAATCTAAAAAAAGGTCACTGAGCCTTTGAGCAGCACTCTGGTTTTGGGTTTCCACTCCAGTTCCCCCAGCAGGACTTCCAAGACAAAAGAGCTCATGAAAGATTTTCAGAACACTTTCCCAGGTGGCTAGGTCTCATCCTCTCTCTCGCTTTCTGCTCTTCCACCACCTGTATGGATTTGATTTCTATGCATCACACAATGCAAGTGCACCACTCTTTCTAATCAGTTTATAATGGTAATGATAAAAGTGATTTAAATGTTTAAGAATTGCATGTGGTGTACCGATATTTAGTTGGTTTAAAAGAAGGAATAAGTGTGTAATGACAGAGAGACGAAGACTGTGTTCCATAAAAAGGACTCACTCAGTCACGTTTTGCTCTTCTGGTGAGCCTTTGGGTGTATCTATATTTACTCTGGGATGACCTCGGTTCATGGAGAACAGAACATGCAAAGGGGAAGCACTGTTAAAAAGCCCATTGTGTCTGTTTTCCTTAAACATATCCTATTGTCTGAAGTCAAAGTTTGTTTTTTATGGCATAGGAACAGAGGAATAGAAGAAACAGAAATCAAATACCAAGAAAAAGAAAATAACCAAAGATCCGATATCAAAAGCTCTCACCGATTTTCTCTCAGTCTTGAGTTCTTGTAGGTAGCGCGCAAGTTCGGTGATGATAAGAGATGTCAGGTTCTCAGAAATAACTTCGTGTTGACCTGCGTAATCATTTAACTCATTCAGTGTTGTTAGGAAGGCTCGACAGAAGGTGTACCTAGTGGGCCACAGGAAATGAAGTCAGAGGAAAGACATGGCTACCAAAAACATGGCTCATTTTTGAAAGAAAACGACCTCTGTGAGAACAAGTAAAAGGAATAGTTAAATGTTTTTAAATACAGAGATAATGAGAGGATACCACTCTCATATCTGCCAATTATATACAAGACTACAGCAAAAGCATAACAAATCCCCATTTAAATGATGCTTTATGACTTTATATATTTCTATTAAATGTTTCCAGTGATTTCTACTCATTAAAAAATTGCTGGCTCTTCTCTCCACCTCAAAATTTCACAGCATTCCTTTTACCTCGTATGCAGCATCATTTAACTTACTTGCTCTCTTCTTCTTCTTTGGAGTTCTTCTTGGGCTGATATTTCTTTGATAGATTCCTGTAAAGAAAAAGATTCCAGTCAGATATTCCTTACTGGAACTCTTACAAAGAGCCCTATCTTCAGACCAGTAGTGCACCCCTGCCATTATATTTCCCTGACACTGCCCTTATGGACCTGCCAAAGGATCATTCAAGTACACCATTCAATCCAGCAGAGTGCTTTCTGCTCCTGCTGCTATGGTCTCTCTCTTCATGTCATAAATCATTGCCCTTAAGGAGCATGCATGCAGAGCCAGTCACCAGAATAAAGCTGTTCTAAAGCAGCCATTACCCTTGTTTTGACTCTGGCTGTATGTTAGCAGTATGTGACTAGAGCAGGGCCGAGAGGGGGAGGGAAAATGAGACATATAGTGAACAGGGATGTGTAAAGATGAAATAAAACATGGTTGTAACTATAGATGCATGGTTGTGTTTGTGTGTGGAACACAAATAACAACCTTTAATGTCATTACAGCAGCATTTATCACTGTCTTTCATGCAGCCCAGCAACGTGATGCATTGCAGGCTACAGTACATCATGTCACTCGTTTCATAAAGACACTGTGCCAGACTCATTATCAGCCAACTGGGACTCTGTCACCAAATCATAATAACATACTCAATGTTCTGAAAGATTTGAGCACACTGTGTGCTTGCACTTTAGGATCCTTTGTCTAATTTAGAGGAACTGTTGTCGAATTAAAAATGCATATCCAAGCTGTGGACTAACAAAAAAAAGACATACCAAAATGAAAAAGCCACAAATTTGTTAACTCATACAGAGAAAAGACATGAAAAGGAGAAAGTGAAATTTTCCAGTCTAATGTCATGAACCTTTGGTGGCATTATTGTCCAAATTATTACACCATGTCAATGTAAACTGATGCAAAGAGCTGATTACAGTCATTGGTGACTGTTTGATCTGGGATTCCAGCAGTTTGTTCAGTGATGGGACCTAAATGCCTCAGCTTGCACAAGAGCTTGCTTAATTCATGCCGAAATAAATCATAAATGTATTAAGAAAGATATAATGTGGGTCTGCATGAACTCCATCCAGCTCCCTCATACCCACATCCCCCACACGACTTTCCAGTGGTGTTTGCACTGTTGCTAGGCAGATCTATGTGCCTATCTCTCTCTCCTTTTCACCCAACCTCTAATTATAGCCCTAGCTCCCACTCACTCATTCATTCACTCACAGCCAGAAGCCACGTGTCAGACTGTATGTGTCCCACTCAACTCAGCAACATATTTAGCAAATGTGTTGAAACTAGGGTAACAACTAGCTTTAAATGAGGATGGTTAAATGGGGTTTGGGGCAACTTAAGAGGATATGTCTCCATATTTTTCTGTACAGTTACTGAGGCAAAATCTCTGAAGCAGTTGATAACATTTTCTCCCTCTACCAGTGTGTTTTCAGCAAGATTTTATTCCCACTTTGATTTGGATTACTCCAGACTGGACTCTAGGGGAGAGGAGGGTGGGGCATTAATGCACTGCCCCTGCAATGACTACACTGAAGCATTGTGCATGTTTACACCAATTCAGGGAAAGAGGATTATTCATGGATTGGTGCAGTGTGGTTGGTATGGTGATGAAATGGTGTAAAGTAGATTTATAGTCATACATGGCATTCAGTTCTTTAGAAAAGCAAAGTGTTTCATATGTTTCACATAGCATTTGTTGCAACTGTATTAAAACTGTGGCCTCACTTATTGATGATTCCTCCCCCATAATTGGCCCATTTCTGCAGGCTTATTGATCTGACAAACATTTTCTCTCTTAATCCTTTGGCCTAGAGGAATATAAAATGTGAGTCTTTGTTCACCCAGATATAACATCTGGGTGAACAAAGAATTATTTGAATTAGTTTTTTTTTTTAATTAAAAAACTGATTCATATGCAACCCAGCAAGTTAAACCATAACTATAAACTTGCACAAGGTTAAGCAATGTCTTTAAATACACCTGTGCATTTCCTGTTGTGACTTATCAAGTTGTCTACTGTGATGAAAGACGTTACCTCTGAGCCTGAAAAATCTGCCCAGCAACACAGCTGAGAGAAAGGAGGACTAGATCAAAGGATTAGTTCCATTAGTTTATTAGATTTAAGAGCTCTGCATTTTTTTTAGCATGAGTGTGCCCAATAGATTATACCTGATGTCACAAATCAAGTTGATTACAGAGGGTAATTAGTCCTGAGGTATGGCCAAGTAGCACCACAACAAAGAACCAGTGTGTTGAAAACAATAGAAAACTCGCAAAACCTCTTAATGTCCTAACTATCTCATTTTAGCTTTTCTGTCAAGCATGTCGATATGCACATATATCTGTGTGTATATGTGTATGCTAGATAACAGTAAGCCCTGAAAACATTCGGACCATCTGGAGAGCCTCCAGGTCAATAAACCTACTATAGCTAGATGAGCGGAACACACAGTGACAGATGCTAGTAACTAGCAGAATTATTGGATATCTATATTTGTTGCTTTAATTTAACTAATTTTATTTAACTGAGGCAATGTATTTTACATGCCATTAAAATGATCCAGACAATAAAAGAGGACCTTAAATACTTAAAGTTCAACATTATTACTTAGCAGATTTGCAGAAAGAAAAGAACAGAACAAAATTAATAGTTAGGAAAACTATATGCACCAATTAAAAAAAACACCTCTGTTTGCATGTGTCCGTATTTAGGTCTGAAAAGTTAGTGAATACAGAGATATGTAGGTAATGCATGCATATAAACACAGACAGATAGTCCTATTATCTCAAGCTGACTTAATTATCAAGAAACAGGCATGGCAAGGTCTGCATACAGGATCACAGGGCGTGTTACAGAGGCCTTCATTGTGAATACTGGAATGGTAGTGGCTAGATTCTGTGAAACTGGGGGTTGGGGGTCAATACTTAAAGCATTAGCCATATTGCCTGGCCTCTTTAAATAGGAGGATTGTGGATTTGGGGGGTATCTCCCACTGTGCATGGATGCAAGAGGTCTTGTGAAGCGCATCCTGTCAATGCAGGACCGAATACACTCCCACTACTTCCCCTGAAAAAAATAAGTGACTGCAGCAAAACACAGTGGAGGGGGCGGGACCAACACTTGTGATTGGAGGGGGGAAAAATCTGGGTCAGACCTGGGGTTGATAATGCTGATACCTAGTAATCTCTATGGAAACACAAGCTTCACCCCCTTCCCCCACAACCTGACTTCCTCTTGCCTGAAACTGAAGCTAGCAACACAATCAGACAGCACGCAGGAGAGAGTGCAAAGCAGCAGACAGACTCTTCACAGACAAAAAGGATGGAGGGGAATAGACAACCTCTTCCGCTTGCATGTTTGGTTCTGCAGTTACATAAGGTAATTCTGCTTCCTTGCAGGCAAACAACAACACTGCTGTGAAAATAAGAGAATTTCTTGATAACTTGTATTCCAATGCACGGTTTCCCACATGGGATTGTTCATTTAGTCTCCTCTTCCTATGGGAAGCCTGAGGTCAAGGTCAGCTTCAAAATGTGGTGTTTAAGATTCAGTCTCAAGGGCACTTCGGTAGGTCAAATCCTGCTGTAGTGTCTGTTTCTGTGTGTGTCTTTTTTATCTATGTCATCAAGAGGAAAACATTCACCATTATTACAACTGCTTCTGCAATCCACAATATGATTCTGAGTAAACTTAAATACTCACCTAATCTGTTTTGCATAGTTGGTTTCAATTTCTGATCTCTCCTTGACAAATTTGGTGTACTTTTCCACAAACTCGATCCCCCACTGTGTATGCTTTTCCAAGTTGTCAAACTGATCCTGCAGAAAAGAAGAAGATGGTGATTACATCATTCAAGAAGGAAAATAAAGCACTCTGTAATGCCATTTACATTGTAATAAGAAAGTTAAGCATTACAAACGATTCAATCAGTTCAATGACGGCACTGCAAGGGACCTACTGTCGATCTTTTGCTCACTTACTCTGGCCCACTTGCATTTTTACCTTTGCAGTTGAGCACTGCTCATACTAATCATTAAGTTTATTAAAATTTAACTTCTGTTTGTAGACTACTGCTCATCTGGCTTCCCACAGGCCACGCATTGGTTTATTCTCAGTAATTGATCTCAAACAACCTAAATTGTGATTTAAACTCTTCAAAGGACGTGTTTCCTGGAATAAGCCTGCAACTTTCCTCCTGACACCGAGTCATTTTCCAGCAAGTTTCCCCTTGCTACTCTTAATTTAATTTCAAATTGTGGTCTGTCACAGAGAAAAAGTAGAGCTCATAGTAAAAACAAGCAGCAGCAGCAGCAGCAGCAGCAATCCTCACTACTGATAACCAAACACAGCTGTTCAGACTGAACTCATTCTTCATGATTCGTTCATGACTTGTGAGGAAAAAATGAGCCTTTAGTTGGCTGAGGTCACGTCTTGAAATTCATCACTTCAAAAAAGAAAAGCCTTCATCTGGAATATCGATTTACATACGTGCAAAGTTTCACTAACAATCGTATGCTTAATTCCAAGAGAATTACAAAATAATTCCAAAGGTGAACAACAAAAAAAGACACGGACAACCTTAGTGCGGCTCCAACAATCTCCCATCCTCTCTTCTAACATGTCGGTAGTCTTCCTGAGTGCAGATAATTGCTCTTAAGCACAGTGCAAAAAGTTCTTTCTAATTCTCAACGCAAACCATGCAGGGCACTTTAGAACATCCTCCACAAAGTGCGCTTTCTTACCCTAGACACAGGAAGTGGTTGTGGTGATGAAAAGTTTAAGAGGTTTAGTGTAGCCTATGAGAAGGTGTGTTAAACTGGCTTATTTGTTAGAAGTGCAAAATATTCAAACACTTCAGGAAAATATATTTCTAGCTTTACTGAAGCCACAAAATGTTGTCTAGAGGGTGATCAAAATTTCTTGCACACCTTTGAACAAGCCTTCACACAATTAACTGCTACTCAAGCAAAAACAATGGAGTGAGAAGGGTGGGGGTGAGGGGTAGCGGTGCACTCTGCATTGTTAGTCAGTTTCAATGAGCAATCACTCCTCATCAGCGAGCCACTCAGCAGAAGATGAAATCAACAGATTTACACATTTTTACTGAAATTAAACTCTGCCTCATCAATCCTAAAGTCTAAACTTTCAGACACCCATCCACTGCTTGTTGTTATCGCCCAAGCACATGCTCACTCTGAGACGCCATGTTCCAATTAAAGCAATTAACAATATTTACTTCATGATGAAAATTATTACAGACATCCAGCATTCAGGGCACAAAACAGAAAACAATAAGCACACATAGCTGCACCCACATCATGCACACAAAACGATCCTCTCCTCCTCTGCACACATAACTCAGATTACCCTTTTTTGTAGGGGCACCATCTTATCCACTGTGTCTCGTCGTGGAATCATTCAAAAATATACAAATCCAGAAAATGTCCATCCGATGTCCTCCAAATTAGAGCACCAAAAAGCTGTGGTTAATTTGGAGAGGGCATCCACAAGACCATGCTCTAGATATCCACAGTTAAAGGGGTAACGTCATGGGGAACAATGAACCCCCACTTCTACACAATAACAACAGAAACTGGCCAGTTCAAGCAAGTAATTCCTGATTATCCAGAAACAGCAAGAATGTGAAAGACCAGGGGAGGAACTCGCGCAGCAGTGGCTCACTCAAGTGCACGCTCTGAATCTGAAGCTATGGCTGCCCACAGCATTCAGGCTTAATGCTCCATCAGCCGTAAGGTGGAATAAGTGGGATGAGAGAGGACAGTGAGAGAGAGCGGAAAAACAGAGGGAGGGGTCATGAAAAGAATGGAAATGGCAGAAGAGGCGGGATTATATGCGAGGGGATTAAAATTACAAGAGGGACTAGCCCACATTGCTGGGGTCTTGTAAACACTGTCACCTTGTTCACTTTACCATTTATCTAATTTAAAAAAATAAAAAAATAAATAAAAAAATGGATCCATGATAATGATGAGTCATTCTGAGATCACGAATCAAGAGACACTTCCTGAAGTAAAATGGAAAAGCCATCAACCAAGCCATTTGCAGGCTACGAGAGAAAAAGTGTATTAATAAATTATGAATTAGAAGAGAGTGCGATCAAAGAAAGAAATGCATTATGTGAAAGTAAGACACAAGCATATACTCATACTTTATCATTAGGTCACACCACATTTTCAATCCTGTATTGTAATGGCCATGATCTCAACAACAGGAGCATCTCAAGCTGATTTTATTGATAAACTGGAGTTACTGACTTCCCAAACGTATCAGGTGGGGCAGACTTGACCTTTCTGCTGGGAGGTTTTGACCCCACATATTTCAAAGTAAGTACCTCTACTTGACAGGCATCAAATAAAAGGTCAGGTATTTTGAAGGCTCTATTTATATGAATGTAGACTCAGGCATAACTTTCATTTCAATGGTTAGAGGAACATAAAACGTGCATATATAGAACTGCTCAATTAAAAACTTTAAAACTTCCACTATGCATGTGCACAGGTTCACAAGATGATGGCTCAAACCACAATGTCAACGTGATGAGCAGAGATGCTAATCCCATGAGACCATTGAAGACGCTGATTCAATTTAAAGAACTAGTAAGCCACAAAAACGTTTTTAAAGCATACGCTTATGCTACATTATGAATGTGTTTATTATTGAGGGAGAAAGACATCCAAACCTATATAGCCCTGTGTGAAAAAGTGTGACATTAGACCTTTTGTTTACATTTGTGTTATCTTATTTAATTTGTTTGATGATCTAAAACATTTAATTGTGACAAACACGTAGAAAAATATTTAGTATACACATCCAGAAATGCATATACTATTATATATCTATTATATATTGTACATATATTTATTAGTTTCAGATGTAGCCATTCTTGTATTTTGCTTGTTTACATTATTGTATTTTGCACAACTCTGTTGCTTGTGAA
>NW_024582384.1:3478601-3499561 GCF_018398535.1 Haplochromis burtoni
ACTCACATGTGCTGTACCAATGTACCTGCACATGTGATGTGACAATAAAAGTGATTTGATTTGATTTGATTTGACATACAAAAAAAATAGCAAACCAGTATGGAGCAAAGACGTTTTCACAACACTGTTTATTACAATAACAAGAAATAGGCCTGTCACTGCACAGCTGAAGCTGAACCTCCACATGACTGACTTATGTATCTTGGTGCTGGCTCTTTTTGGGCAAGGTCTCCACATGTCTGATTTAGGAATCACAAAATAGATGTGACCCAACAGATTCAAATTGCTCACCGTCTCTGATTAAATGTCATGCTATTTGCCAAAAGACCGACACCAGTCAACTAAGCCAATATAATACATACATTTGCTCTGCAGAATTGTGAAAACGTAACTAGTTTTGACACGGAACACACTAAATGAATGACTGCCAAAATTCAATCAAGTGTAATTAGTCGTAGCCCTAAAAAACACGAGAAAAATTCAAGTAGAAATACGGAATATGATAACAAAAGTGGTTTGAATACAAACAAAACCTCTAACAGACATTAAATTTGAAACAATCTATTCCATTAATCGTCCTACTGCCCCTTGTACTAATAACTTATGACAACCATCCTTTCATCTGCTGCCTCGGACACCTGACTTTATTGCTATCAAAGCCAATATGCTGGAATCCCTTCAGGAGATGACCCAGGTCCACTGCACTTATTTTTTCAGGATACCGTCCCAGTCAGTGAGCCACATGTACTAGTGTGGTCGTATGTAAAAGAAAATAAATATAACTGTGTGACTAAATGTTTTTTATTATTCAGGAAATGGAAAACAGATTCAAACTGAGAACAAAGGGAACATTAGCAGTTACTAAATTTATGTAGGTGGTCCATGGGCTGTAAGAAAACGAATGCATATCTGTAAAAGGGTCAGCCTCATAAACTCTAGTTATTCTTGAGCGTTTTAGGAAGATTACAGTGCAGGTATCAGACTGCCACTTAATCTGAACTAATACATACTATTGAACAACAACTTTTGCAATCCCACAAATAATAAAGGCCCAGGCCATTGCCTTGCTCCCCATTTAAAGACAGGCTTTCTCAACACATCAACTCATCTGAGGCAAAGATGAGCCAGTTTCACTGGAATGGTTACAAATAGGGCTGGGCCATATTATACCGTTCACGGTAATACCGGTATAATGTTAGGCAACGATAGGAAAATGAAATATCGCGATAGAATATGAGTAAAACGCGCATGCGCAGTGCCTTTGTTTTCATACGCACATGGCCGATTGTTGAGTGAAACAGATGAACCAGAATTGGTTTGTAAAAATGGTGCAACTTCAGTGATGTGGAACTGGTTTGGTGTTTGTCCGTCAGATACACAACAAAGCACATTTTTTTTGCAGAACATGCAAGCGGCCGTCGGACTAAGATGCTCTTAAATCTGGGAGTAATCTGGGTCCTAAACTCCGTATACTTCAGGTCAAACGAACACTGCAGCATCACTAAGAGTTAAAAACTGTCTAAATTCTTTCATCTTTAATAAAACGATCAGCATTGCTGCTTTACCAGGTGTAACTATGAAGTTTAACTTCCAGGCATCCATGAAAACAAAAGTTATTACATTTAACGGAGTTAGAAGTTAGCAGGAAGCTAGCGGAAGTTAGCTCGCTAGTTTCGCTAGTTACCTAAGCATGATATTGCATGTTCTGACTGAGAGATTTCTGAAAAAAATCAAACGTACAGCTCTGCTATCACTTCCAACATAAATGAAGACAGGAAACTAAACAGCAGTGATGTTTGTAGGGTTACTGAAGTTGGGCTAGCTGGTATATAATGATGTGCTACGTGATCGCTAGCGACACAGCTATGTTAGCATAACATAAACAGTGAAGCTGGAGGACGAACACTAACACTTTTCCACTTATAAAAGTTAACGTTAAGGTTCCTGATAGTTAGAGACAAATGCAATCGCATGGCAGGATGCTGTAAACGGACCAAACTTCAGTCAGGAGAACAACTGAGATAATCCATCCACAATACGAGGTTAGTCATTAATATACTGCAACAACATGGGAATAGAGCAGCTGCCAGAGAATTCAACATTAATGAATCAATGGTACAGAAGTGGAGGAAGCAAGAAGAATGAGTTTAATAAAGTTTGATTTATCTGACTGCTTTGTTTCGCTTAATGTGCCTTATAATCCCGTGCACCTTATGGTCCGAAAAATACGTACTGCACACTGCAGTTTAATGTTGCAAAGCACCTCTTTTTAACTTCAGTGGATATTATACATGGTTATGCTCAGGATATGTCAGCCCATTTCTACTGGAAATGCCTTTTGGTTAAACTTTCAGCAAGGAATTTGCATTTGCACTGTTACATTTTTATAAAGCTTTAATGTACATAAAAACCAGCTTCTTGTTTAAGTGAAAATAAATGGATAGGTTGTCTTTTTGCGCTAGTAATGTTGTGGAGTTGTATTTTGTCTCGCATCAATTATATCGTCAGTTATATCGTTATCGCAAATTTTCAAATATATATCGTGATAAATATTTTTGGCCATATCGCCCTGCTCTAGTTACAAATTCCTGTTGGATTAAATTCACAGAAATATTTCACTTTGTAAACAATATATGATATTATGTGGTTGGAACTTCTCCCTCTATGCAAAATCTAATGAAAAAAAGGGCACAAGTTATATATGAACAGTGACTAGTATTAAAAAAAAAACTTCAAACACCAACATTCAGGCCCTTAAAATATCACTCCAACCTCTCTGATCATAGCAGAGCTTTGGTATTCAAAGTCAAAACTAATCTTTTAACCCAATCTGGGTCTCAGTAGCTAATAAAGATTTCCAGGTCATTTCATTGCTTCCATGATGTATACCTTACACTTCTTCCTTCAACTGAAAGAAGGGGCTTCTTTTCTTATCGTAACAACATTAGCAATAAGAGCTATTTGAAGGGATTTGGAATAATCCATTCAGGGTTTTTTGTTATCTTTGATGTTACGCGTTTTTGGATGCAACAGTGGCCTAATCTATGAAGATTTTATTATCTATCCTATGGGAAACAATAAAATAGTATTATCCTAATAATCAGTTCCTAACCACTGAATGATTTTGAATAACAAATGCACCTTTTAAGCAGTATATATTTCTTTAACTGTCAAAAGAAATGCAGTAAAGTCATATACAAATAGTATTGAAGCAGAAAAATTATTTTCTGGCATACTGTCTGTTCTCCTTTCTTCAGCAGCAGACAGTAGAGAGTATCAGCACGCTTACATTCAGATATTTAGTAAGCTTAGAATCAACAATTAAAATAATTAGCCTAAAATAAAAATTATGTTTAAAGAACAAGGCATCAGATCAATCATCTTTAGCACCCTGCTCCCTAGGTTTTGTTAACCTCTTAAGCCCCAACGCCCCCTGATACGGGGGCAAAAGGCAGGAGATCAGTTAGACTTGGGGCTTAAGAGGTTAAAGATTGAGATATTTGCTTTTGATTACTACCAAAGCTGCTAAGCTAAATGTGAGTATTTAGGACAGCCCTAGACTTTTCACTTCATGAAGGAATGCAGGGAGCACCAAAAGGGAACCGTTTAGCATAGTTATCTCTCCTTTTGTACAGCCAGGATAATGAGATCATGGAAAAAGCACCTGAAACAGGCCCTGTGTTACATCAGCAAACTTCTGGGCACACTTCTTATATTACTGGACTCATACCAACCCTGAAGAGGTCAGTTTGCTGCTCTGCTGATCACAGTAAAAATCAATATGCCATTAAAGCACAAGAATAAAGAAAAAGGGGCGAGGGGGGGCTATTTCACTTGTCAACTCAGAGGAAAGAACATGAAAAGGAATTACAGACTAGTAACTTTAAAAAATGAAAGTATGAATTATGTTTGGCTTTGTTTTGTTAGTAAAGAGTTTGTATAATGTGCTTCATTTATTTCTCTCTGCAACGTAGTCAATTCTACAGTAAATGAAAAATAAATTAAAAATAACAATAAGTCCCCACTGGGAAATGTTTTACTGAAATTATTTTGATGCATCGCTTTTTATTTTTTTTATTTATGCAATTGCAAAATTCCAATTAAGCCTTTAATCGGATTTCAACTTTAAACATAAGGAGTCTAACCACCCACTGAAAGGCTTTGAATGAAAAGAAAGAACAGAAAGTGATGAGGTCACACGAGCACAGAGGGTAACCCGGAGAGGTCGAGGAGACAGATGCTCACCTAGAGAGGGAGCAGTGCAAAAGTCCATGGATGCTTTTGCCTTTATTTTGAAGGGTCAATGCGTTGACTGAAGAGCAAGAACAGCAGGTCTGTGCTGTCAAAGGAGGAGCTCTTTCTTTTCTACTTGTCTAGACTTTTGCTGGTGGAAGTGAATCATGCAAGGTATATAATGACGGGGATTCCTACACAGACCACTGACTGACTGAGTTGCAGAGGTTTTTGTTTTGTTTCACACCAAACTAGTGTTATGGGTATCAGAACAGCTTTAAACTCTAATCACGGGAAATATGAGCAAGCTATTTTGAGTCTCATTAGCTGACAAACCCCGTCCCGAATGAGAAGAATCTGCTTTCACTGAGAACTGGTCATTAAATTGTGAGGATCACACCAAAGAAAGAAAGAAAAAAAACAAATAGCCCAATTGTTCTACCAAATGTAGCCTCAACTTTAAAAAAAACAAAGTTGCACAAAATGTCCTGGTCTGGTTTATTAAGTGATCATTCAGAACATTACATACAGCTTTTTACTGACCAGACAAAAGCACCACCCTCAGAGATGGAGTGAAAACTGATGTCCCCCTGAGTGGGTCAATGCAGCGTTTTCTTGTGCCTCCTCACGACAGTGGGCGTTCAGCCCGCAAGAACAAATATTTGGTGGAGATGCCAAACCCTCTCTCTGACACACATCAGGCTTTGTCCAATAAAGTGGGGTGGAACAATGCCTCCATAGCTCGGTATGACCCTCTAGTCCAGGAGGAGAAATTGGTCACGATTGATTTAAACTAAAGAGCTACATCTTTAAATCCAGGGTGTTTTCACAACTGTGGTAAACAAATCCCCCCAAACCAAATGGCTTAATTAGTAAAATTACTGAAAGTTTACTTTTAGTCAGCTGAAAACTACCTGACACCAGGTCACAGATGTGTTGCTTCATTTTGTTAAAATAAGCAGTCGAGTGTAAATTTTGCATTTGTTTGCATACTACAGCTCAAAACAAAATTATTTTCATCTGCAGCACGAGCTGTAGGTACTCGTCACTCGTCTCCAACTATGAACAAAATCATTATCAAACACCATCTAAAAGCCGGTCTGTGTTAGGATGTTACACTAACTTTAATGTTAAATGTTTAAGGCTTTGAGTGTGAAATTATGATGATTACTTCAAAGTAGGTTTGGTCTAATAATAGTTTTGTAAATGGTACACGTATTCAATCACAGCTCCACCAGCTGCAGCGTGGAGTATTTAAATAGCACAAATAAATAGCACAAAATTCAGTGAGTTACAAAAGTCAATAAGTAGCCTACCTGCAAACTTACGGGCAATGGCAAAGAAAGAACGTACACTCAGAGGCATCATAACTTGGGTTAAAAGGACTTATTATGGTGTACGCACTAAATTTACCTATGTCCTCATAATGAATTAAAGCCAAAAAAGACTAGCAGGTAGAACACTCTTCAAATACAGTGCCCCCCTGCCTCAGCCTTACCAACAACAACAAAACTGATGATGATATGAAAACAATTTTTATTATCACTTTTTAGGATCAGCTATCAACTGTCTCATGTTAGGTAATATGAAAATAACTGTGAAAGTACAAGGCACACGTGTCCAGGGCAAATGCACATGTGCAGCAACCATACACGCAAAACTTCCTGTAAAATATGAACAGCTGTTTGAGGCGGTGGATGACCTTACGTAAAACAACTCTTGTTTGCATGCACTGCAGGTATTTATAGAAATAACTCCTCTGATGGTCTGAAAATTTAAGGATGGAAGTTGATTCATGCACATGTGCATAATGCACTCTTGCTTTAGGCTATAGTTTTTTTTTTACTGTGCCATCTTGTTATTTACTTCTGTCTTGTAACACTGGTAAGAAGTATGAGCTCTCATAGGTTTGCTCCTTTAATAAGAAGAGCTTCTTGTGGCATTTATGTAACAGGACATTTCTGCATGTCAGTTGTTAGTCATAGCCAACTCAAGAAGGAAAGTTTGGACATCAAATGGAAAGTTCTGCTGCAGCTCGGCGTCTCTTCTTTCACTCAGACAGTATATCAGAACCCTTTATGACTGTTACCCATACCTTTGACTAATCCTGCTGTTTGTCTGAACTAAACGAATCACTGTGCAAATATGACTGAAGTCAGAAATACTTGACTTACAGCACTGGTCGTTTTCATCTGCAGTAGCACCTGTAGATACTCGTCACTAGGGCTCAGCGGTGGCTCTTCTTTCTGTTCCTCTTTTTGTGTAATCACAGAAAGAGCACTGTCCAGAAAAACAAAAAACTCACTTCTTCTCCGCAACATGGTCACTGTTTTCATGAAGCAACAGGATAGGAAAATAAGTCGCAAATTAATCCGTCTCACTGGGATAAAAGAGAAAAGAAAAACCTGTCCTGGAATAATAATTGAGTGCTGATAGTTTGAAGATCCAGAATACAGTGGTGCAAAGACTCCTGATAATACCTAATACGCAAACATTTTCATTTCACAGGGGCCAGTGAAAACTCCGAGAATGCACCAAGAATAAGAAGCATAATGAGAAGGAACTAGCACAGAACTTGATTAAACCATGAAGTCATTAATCTGATTACTACACCCCCTTCTACCTTTACTACCCAATAGGCTGCTTAGTGGCTAATCCTGCAAACACACATTAGCCATTGTTCCTGCTGAGCTGTTTTTCTTCTTTTTGGAGGATAAAGCTCTTTAATTCTTTATATAACACGGTCTGTGGAATGAAGGAAACTTTGAACTTTGGAAAATGCCCAATTTGAATGAACTGTAATGAATTTATATTTTAGTCTGTCAGTTGATAATCATCTCTCATTTCTTCAAGCTGAATGTTATCTACATTTAACTGTGATAGATTCCCTGTCCACAAGCTTCATAAGATTATATAAATGGATCACTAAAGCAAGAGGTGTACTGACTGTCCATTACATATAGGCTGATCTATACTTTAGCTAAATCTGGCACTCTAATTTGCGAACAACTTGCAATTGAATCAACCTATAACAGCATTTTCTGATATTAGCTTATTGCAGATATATGCTATTATAGCACATAGGAAAGATCCTCTGTGAACTTACCTGAACTACTGTTTTAAAGATTTCAGCCATAATTACTATTGCTACTTTTTGTTTTGTTTTGTTTTTTAACAGCTAAATTATGAGAGGAGTGCTAAGTGCTAATGGCAGTGCTAAGTTATCACCAGTTTGACCAGCTCAAGGCATCCATAGCTAAGGGTGTATTACACAAACACAATCCCTCTCATCATTGCTGAAATTCATCCCCTATAAATAAATAAGCTATGAAAAGACTTCTTGCAGTGTTTGTCGGTCTAGTGTCAGATAATGTAAAATAATGAGCTTAAAAAAGCTCCAACATGCACCAAAACAGTCTCAGCACCCACCTTGCATTAAAAGCAACCATGTAAATGAGAGTGGTAACTGCACAGCTGCAGATTGCTCATCTTTGGAACCAGCCTCAATTGGCCATTTAAGGAAATGCACCTTTGGCACTTGGACATTGGCTTCATTTTTACAGGCCCAGAGGTTGCTGCTTGGTAAATAAATACAGACACATGCCAAAGCAGTGAGTTAATACTGACTTCAGGTTCTAAATGACACCCCTGCTCAGCTGTCCCTAATAGTATAGATGCCGGGTTTCAAGGCAGTCATGCTACATGTTGCCATGACATGCCCGATTTAAATACTTTTCACTGAATAACATACTAACAACATGTTCCTTTGCAGTGGCTCACACTATACTGTCTGAGATTACTGCACATCTTTGTCAACAAGTCTTAAAATCAAATTATGGCTGCCATGGGACTTATGTAATTTAAAAAAAAATAACACAAACAAACTGCACTACCTTATAATTAGGTCTGCTGGCAAACATTGTGGTTGTAAATGAGAGACTAGATTAAGCATGTTTGCATCTCGTGTATTTTACACTTTGACCCAAATGTCTTGCTAGAGACTTTCTTCAGAAGTGACACGGAACTTTTATTGCAAATGCTTCCAACTCACTCCAGCTTAGCTTCAGATAACTGATTACTGTTTTTCACTAGTGTACTTGTTTTTTTTTTGGTTTTTTTCACTAGTGTACTTGGGTTTTTTTTGGTTTTTTTCACTAGTGTACTTGTTAAACCAACACAGCTGAACAAAAGCCAGTAATCTGCTAACAGGCCACACAAACTGTGGGACCATAACTGGATTTTATAAATCCATTCATTTCTCTCTCTTTTACGCTCATGTTAATATGTGTACTACTTCTCCACAAGGTAAAGGCCTTAGGGAACATGGAGTACTTTCACTTATCTAAATGAGCTGAGATATGTGCTACAGTTTCCCAGGCAATCTCTAAATTATGTGGCAGTCGTTTCGCTCCACCCTAACATGCCTCATCTCAGGATATGAGTAAAGATGACTCTTTTTAGGGGCTGCCTGACAAGACAGGCAGATTACTCATCATGGAGGCACTTACACACAAAAAAACGTTGACAAAGTTCTATGCAGTGTTTTCTATTTTAATGTACAGTATATGGAGGGCAACACCTATTCAGGGAGAAATGTGAGGGACATAGCTGTTACTGAATGGGAATCAGGGTTAAAGATTTAAATGGCATTTACTGTTAAAGCTATTTTACACTACAATCAGTGCTCTCTGTCCTCTCTGCCTGGCATCATTAACTATTAATTATTAATGTAAGTGCACACAATTTACCTTCTACCTTATTCAAAATACCAGTCTAGCTGAGACAAAATAGGTTTAATGCAGAATCCTGCAAAAGCAGAATCCATTACAACACTGTAGTTTTCCAAGGAAGCCTCAAAAAAGCTCACACAGTCACTTATTAACCATAAAATATGAAGTCAGTTCTTATTCTTATTCTAACTGTAAAGGAAGGAATATCACAGATATAATCAAAACTGAAGGGACTGAGGCTGAAGAACCAATGCCTGTTTAAGAAGTTGGTGCATCCCCCCCAAAAAACTACAACGCATAAATGCTGTATTGACATGGTCAAAGCAAACAAACTGTATTTTAAAGCTGTTTCCAAACGAGTGAACATGAAAAGAGTGTAAGAGACAAGAGCTACTGAGCAATATTAAAGAAAGGCATGAGTGGGCTAGAGTAATTGGTAGAAATGGAGTCCCGCAGTTAAAAAAGTGGGAGACAAACGTGTAGTAACTGGATGTCTGCATGGTCCAGTTTTTATTACCACTAAATCATTTGACATGAATAAAGTCCTGAAGTAACTGATAATATGGTCTGACCACATCTTGAATAAAAATGAACAGATTTCCAGAAGGCAAAGTATCAGGAAGTGCATTCACAACAACCACTAAACTCATGTTTTCAGCACGTTCTCTCACACACACACACACACACACAGTTTGTCTTTGGGGATAACAAAAATGTAAAAGCCACAAAAATAACAAACAATAAATACACTACCATCACTACAAGTCACACTTACAGTATGCAGTACAATATAACAGCAATTAGGATAATACAGACAGCTACAAGGTTCAGGTGACAACATGTCAACTTGGAGTGACTGCAGTTCAACAGCTGTATATTTGCCACTGTCACAGCAATGATTAGAGTCTGGCTTTATAAATAACAAAAGAGGTGGTGACTAAAGATTTGAGGTTACAGTTACACTCTGTGGTGGGAGGAAATGAGTCACATTTCCATGGACAACATGACAAAACGGCCTAAACCGCTCCCATTGTGGAGGAAGTCACGTGTCATCTGAAAAGCACCAAATTTTCACATTTAAGAAACCAGCAAATGAGAATCAAATCAAATTCTACTTTAAATGGTCTAGCTAATTTTAAAAAAAATGCTGTGAGCCAATTCTGTATGAATACCACTTTCTTCTGCTCTTCACTCCTTAAGAGCCTTTAGAACAAATCCAGATTCATTCATCTTTGTTTTAGCATCACAAGAGCTTAAAGGAGGAGGAGAAGAGAAAATGGACTGGAAGTGGTATCGCTGAGTCAGCAGGTGGGTGGTGACGGGTACAAGATTTAATGGTGAGAGCAATGGTGGTTGTAGTCTGCCAAGGGTTTCAGGCTCTGACCCCCACTGACTCCAACACACTGATAGAAAGAAACAAGCTAGCTCAGGTTTCAGTCCTGGAAGTGCCCTGAATATCAAGAGAACACCAGGAGGGATGAGGCTAGACCCCAGGGGAGCTTGAATCAAGATGAAATGGAACAGCAGAAAACACTGGGGAAATATCTACCTAACACTAGACTCCAAAAACACCACCAGGAAAAGAGCCCTGAATACTTCACTGCTGCAAATGCAAGACTAAAACCATCAGGTGTTGACTTAAAATTTCCAATTAAAAATATAAGAGAAAGCAAGCAAGTTTACAAATCCTCTCCAAACCGTACAACTTTCCCTTTTGATGGCCAATACACAGATCCATGTCTTGGGTGAAACTGTCAATACAATACAATGCACAATCAAAGAAACTGGGAAAGTTCACTTCACTTCTGTGGGATATTGTGTCCTCATTCATAAATCCAGAGATGCTTCTGTAAAGCTCAACTCACCTTAAGCTGCTGCTCTCTGAGTAGAGTTTCAGCCTTGTCCATGTTGCCTCATCAATTAGTTATGTCACAGGAAAAGACACTTTTACATCCTACAGGCAGTGCAGACTTAGTGGACTCCAACATAACTGTGAGAAAAGCAGCTTCTGTCCGGTTCCCAAATTATCCACACGAGAGAAGTGAAACATTCAAGGTGTGTCATAATGGAAAGCTCTATAGTCACATTGTAAAGCCAGAAGGTGAGGTTAACTTCTTTTTTCAGTTTTCACAGCTATGCAACTTTGGTTTTTGAGAATATTATGTGCATCTTCTTCTTTCATTGATCTTCATATAGTAGCACCTCTGCAGCTTAAAGCACCAGCTCTACACTGTGCATCTGAGCAACATCTCAGAGGAAATGCTGCGGTCTTGCTTTCTTCAATACTTCAATCTGACTTGATTTAGATTTTTTGTTTTAAATTAAAGGTGACAAGACCTCTATAGTTAGGAACAAAATTTTAATTTTTTTCTGACACCAGGTCCACATTGAAACAGTCACAAGTTAGACCACATTTGACTTCCTTCTTGTTTCGTTCCATTCGGTCACATTTGTACATAATGCTTATTCCCTTTTGTGCATGCATGTGATTCTAATTGTTTTACTCAATTCTCTGCTTTCACAAAAAGAAAGCCAGTTATTTCCTAACAATCTTGCAAAGACTTTGATGCCAACTTACTTTTTATAGCATTTTGTCAGAATGTAATGATGTTTAATATCCTGATTAGGTTGTATTGTCAGTGGCAAATGCTGTTTAGAAATAATGTTGCAAACCACAGCTAGGCTCTTCTGACACACTGTTTCTGTAACACTGATCTAACTGGTACTGTGACAAGGACATGAGTGTGATGGCATGCCAGTAAACATTCTCAAAAACTTTCTTTAAGAACACAGTGAATGCTATTATTGGTGCTGTGATGTTGCACCAAAGGTATTCAACATTTTGGAGTTGACTGGTTGGTGCTTTACTCATTGTGAGTAATGCAGTTCAAACAATAAAGACCCACCACAAGTCAAGTTCATTTATTTACCCTGTTAGTCTGTCTAACGCTCACATTTGCAAGCCACAAAAGTAATTTGATACAGTTCTGCTAACACTTTATTCTCTATTGTGATAAAGTTTCAGTTATACTCTACTGTCTCCACAAAGCAGCAAAGGGAGAAATATCGCCATAAGATCTGTTTGCACTACCTCACCATGTGGCTAAGAGTTTAGAAACTGTGCTCTACTTTTACTTCACTTCCTGAAATATCATACACTTTCCTGTTCAAAGCGAGAAACAACAGGATGAGCTTGTTGAAAAAGTTCAGTGCATGTCGTGACTCAACCTTCATCTGTCATGCTGCATGCTCCTTTTAAGGCTAATGTCCAGTAATTTGTGTTGTGCCAGGCTAATAACTACAGCTGCAATGATTAAGCAATGGATGGTTTACGCAAGCAGAATTTTTGATATTTCATCCATTCATGTTCAGCTATGCTGTTCTCTCTAGATTTATAGCAAATGGATAGCGTTGCATTAAGTGAGTGCAACATTACACTTGTGACAGCTAATGCTGAAACCGTGCACTCATCTTAAAACAGTTATTATGATAACTATTTTATTGTGAAAACTTTTCTGCCTATAGCTCTTCAAATGTGAGGGATGTCTACTTATATTTGTTTAATAAACATAAAAGTAACTGGATTGTACATAATAAAGATCGTGCATAGATGCAGGGCACAACTAAATGTACATGCAATCTAACCAACAACATACTGGTTAGTTACATCCTTGTTCTACTTAAAAGTGTGGGTGCTGCCACAATAGCATAGCTGAGGTTGCTGTGTTGGGACGACAGCCCAATTAGCTGTGTGCATTGTCCACCTGCAGAGCACTGCTCAAATCAACCTGCATGTTGAAGAATCAAGTGTCTGGACTCTATTCAGCCTGCTAAGAAAAAAAAGCAAGCATCTGGTTGTAATACATTATTCTCTGCAAAAAAAACTTGTAAATGCTTTCCAGACCAAAAGGTACACATGAAAGTCTGTAAAGTACCTCAAGGGTATGTTGGCTATGCATGACTACCTAGGCAATAGCATTTGTCAGCTAAGCATTGTGGTACAAAAATGAAAATACACAGAGAGCACAGAAAAACTGCAACAAAATGTGGAGTGCCATTGGTTTTCTTTGTGAACTTTGGACCAGGTAAATTACTGGAGAATTCAGTGAGTGGCTCCCCCTCCATTTTTTTTTAAATGAAAAAACATCCCTACGTTAACTATCTCCAGACCACTTGATGTCTACTAGAAGAAAAAAAATCAAACTTATAACATTGACTTTAGACTGCTGTTTGTGTCGGGGCAAAAAGGGCTCCAAGCTGCAATCCTAAAGAGACTGTAATGTGATATATTGCACACAGGTAAAAACCAAGCAAATACATTTCTCAAGCTGAACACCTCATATTAAAAGAAGCTGTGTTTGCTATAAATATTTGCATGAAAAACGGTGCAACGTGAGTTTATGTAAATACACTCTGACCCTCCTGACGGGTTCAAATCTATACTCCGTGCTTGGCTTCATGCATGTCTGTGCCAAAGCACAAACTAGCACATGTGCTATATTTAAAACGTGCAATTGATTGTGAAACAGCCAACAAGCAAGCACCTCTGGGGGGAGAAGAATCACTCTTTCACACTTGCAGCAACTACCTATTATCGAGTCATAAAAAAAGAGTGCTGTAATGTTCATTACTGCTTTGCTTTTTCCTTTTTCTTTACATGGTTGCCTTACAAGTGTGAGCATGTGTCTGAATACAAATTAGGAAATGCCAGCTAGCTTGATGAGGGCTACTTCCAGGTTGTAAGAAGTTCAACACTGCCTGAAAGTCAATTTCAAAGAGGAATAGGCTTAAAAGTGACATCATGGTAGAGGAATTTATTGTAGTCGGGTCACCGGGCTTCTACTTTGTCTTCTGCTGCTGCTCATAAAGGTCTTGGTGACTCCAGGAACCATATTATTGTCTTTTCAGACAGGCCTATGTAGTATGCGGTTTCTTTTTTTTTTCACAGCAACTATCTTGACATGAAATAAGAGGTGTTACTAATCACATTAATTACACCTCTGATCCTTCGCTAATGTGATTAGCAACACCTGCGTTAACCTGCTATTTCGAAACAGCTACTATGGCAAAACTTTTTACTTCAAAATCTATCTGAAATCTCTCTGTAGATGCAAATACTTTTTAGAGAATGCAAATAACTACACAGCTGGGGTGCTTAAAAGTAGCGACTGTAATAAATCCATAAGTAGTGAAATGAGTGTAACCTGCTACTTAGTGGAAGAACGAGTTCAACATTTGCCTCTGGTTTTAGTAACCTCAGGATCAGAGATGCACAACTAGGGGAACTTAACCTTATCTACTTCCTCTGCTTGCTTTGATAATGCAGCATGTGAGATGTGCGCATTTATCTGCGGGTTAGCCATGCATTCATTACACGGTAACAAGCAAAGAGAAAAAAAGGCAACCGTCGCCGCAAAGAGAACAAACAGCCACAACGATTTGTCTGCGCTGGGAAACGGGAATTGCCGTGTTATATTGCGAGGGGGTGTGTGCAAAAGCGTGGTTTGAAAGGCTCAAATGTAAACTAAAATGGATGGCGAGCTAACGCTAGCTGCCCATATTTATGCACCATTCCCTTCTTGCTAACAACACTATGCCACCTCGTAGTAATAAAACACACAATCTCACGCAATAACTGCTACAAATTAGCCCCCTTTAGCTTATGTCATCGAACACTAACACGCATAAAGACGTGCTCACTAGACATCGTTTTTAGCGGAAAAAAGCGGGGTACTGCGCATTGTCACACGCGTGTTTATTCTGAGAACCGTTATACGCACGCACTCAATGATAAAGCGAGAGCAAACGTTACAAGTGCACCAGGACTCACCCATAGCTCTGTCCCCCAGCTCATGGTTTCAGTGTGATGTCCTAAGAATAATCCACAGCTCGTACGAGGTCTTTCCAACACACACAGCGCCGATAGCAGACGTGATTTTTGCCTCTGTGGTATTCGCCTGTCAACGTTGAGAAGAAAAAAAACGCTCCTCTCCTTGTAGGTGTTTTTTTCACACTCTCATCCTGTCTGACACAAGATGGCCAAGAGCTGCAGCATAATCTTCAAACAGGGTAGTCTCGCTAAATGCAGCGCGCGGGCACAAGCGCCAATGACAGCTGCTCCTGCGCGCGCACAGCCGAGAAGAAAAAAAAAGCCTGGTGGGGGGTGTCACTGCGGGGTTGTCCAATAAAGCCTTTACCGATATCTCTGCTCGCTCACTCTCCTCGCTGTGTCATTGCACTGGTGAAAAGCCCGTTTAGAAATGCTATATGAACGCAGGGGAGTGGTGTGAAAGGGGTCGCCACCCTTGGCAGATGTTGCATTGAATAGTCCCAGAGGGTTTCGGAGTAACTTCTGGCCAACAAACCCTACTTTCTCTCTCGTCTTTTGTCAGGGTCCCCCCCCACTCCTTGTCTGATGAGCCATGGCGATCACGCATGACGCCGACAACGCCTTTAATGTAACATGTACCTCACAAGATCCACAATGTGTTACATACTTATAGGTTTGATGTATATTTTCTATCTACTTAAAACTTTGCGTAGCGACAGGTGGCCGTTGTTTGCGTCATCTAGCGCAATTATACATAAAACTACTTAGGGTAGCTAAACTAGTTTAGTTCTCAAATAAAAAGTACCTTATACTTGCTCCCTCTTGTTCCAAATGATATTTTTATGTTCCCTACAATATACGCTAATTAAGTATAAATATAACTATATGTTACAAATAGGGAATTATTTTCATATTCAACATATCATCCAGGCGTAAACATTGGTCTAATCAGACACCTGTAATGGCCATCACATTTATTGTGATGATTTATGTCGATCGTCTTTATTAGAAAACATTTCAGTCACGCACTATGCTTTCCTCCGTTACTATAGCAACACCCCCATCTGTTGGCAGAAAACAGAGACACACCAGTCCAACCAGTGTGCGTATCAGCACAGATTAAAGAAAACAGAAAAGCACTACAAAAAGAGAACAGGGATCGTGTTTGTTATGCCTGGATTAAAATACTCATAAGGATCAGATGATTTTGAAGTAGTTTTTAATTGTGCACGGTTTTTGGGGACTTTGAATGAAACAAGCCGTGTCTCATTTGTTACCTTTGCGCTTGTTAAAGTGAAAATGTTACCTCTTGTCAAGCTCCATATTTATATTCTTGGACTATATCACTGTACATCAGCATATAATAACAGTTCTCCAGAGCACAACACAAAATAATTTCGATCAAAACATTTTATTATTTTAGATCAGGGGTCACCAACATGGTGCCCACGGCCACAAGGACCACGAGTCACCAGCGGCCTGTTCTAAAAATAGCTCACCATAGCGCCACTTAGCAGTGAGCAGCATCTAAGATTTTTGTTGCTATTCTTTTTTTTTTTTTAAATCACACTTGCATTGGTCTAAATTAGATTATTTTATTTTTTTAATTTAAACAACAACAACAAGTGTTTCATTTTAGATCAGGACTACTGGTCTTCACAGCAACGGTTGCCGTGGAGACAAGCTAGCTGTCAGCAAAGAGGAGGAGATGATTAAAACATCTTGCAATCCAAAGGCGAAGACACGTCGCTGATGGAGGACACTGAGTCGACACTTGATCTTGCATTTTTAACGGACATTACTGGAAAACTGGACTATTTGAACGGTGAGCTCCAAGACAAAGATAAGATTGTTGCTGACATGATGCAACAAGTCCAGACGAACATTTTCTCTGTGCATTTATAGAGAAAAAGGGTGCTGCACTTTGAACAGCACGCAATGCCAGGGTCCCCACTAACATACAAAGAAAGCAATACCAGATGTTCTCAGTGGCAACATGACAATGTCATGGTAAAGTTGGATTTAAATATTGAAAAACAGATGTGTTTGTTAAATGTACTATATGATCATTTAAAAAAATGCTGCAGATTTGGTGACAAGTTCAGTATTATCAGAAACTTGATTTTTCTTTGTTACATAGTTACATAAGTGATCATCTGTGTAAACATGGTGCAACATAGTGCATGATTTGTTAAAAATTGTTAGTGGCAAGTGACAATGTTGTACATGTTATCATTTGAAAATGTAAATACTTGCAGAGACTTATAGAACCATAAAGTGTTGCATGTTTTTATTTATCTTTATATAAGAAAGTAATTGAATATATCAGTCTAAATCAATATTATAAAATACTCAGCCAGCAGGTTCTCAACTTTAGAGACCCCAACTGCTGTGCAAATGTCTTAATCTGAACGTAATCATAAAAATGTTATCAAGTCTACACGTATCTTTTAATGTCATTTAGGGGAAACAATCTGTTTTTCATATGTTTAGAAATGTTTTAAACACAATCACATCAACTTTTTTATTGTAAATTTCCTTTTTTGTTTTTATGTCTGACTTTACTTTGTCCCTTTGTAGTCAATGCTCAACTTGCTTGCAAGTCTGATAACATAAATAATTTTCTATTCTGCAAAATTGTTGTGTGAAATAACTGTGCTAAAAGGTCCCTTTCACACAGATTTGACTGTTTTGACATATCCAGTTAATCATCCAGTTAAATTCTGTCCTTTGTCCTTGTGTGACAATAGATGTTAGCCTCAGGCCATCAGCTCTTCAGCCTCTGAAAGGACCAAACCTGTGACACTCCAATGCATCTCTCCTATAGGAGATAAAAAGCAGATTCTGTGAGACGCCTTTCAAGCAAGCTGTTAACTCTCAGAAACTTGTCCTCTGATTCAGTTATGGCTTTGGGTCTGCCAAACCTCTTCCTGTCACAGTTTGCCCCAGTTTCTGAGTGCCTTTTGATGGTGAAGGAAACTACTCGCTGACACCTTCTTTGCCATTTCTCTGTAGGAAAGACCTACATTTTTAAGTGTTATGATGGTATGTCTCTCTTCAATTCTCTTAATTGTCTTTTTTTTCACCATTTTTGTAGCAACACACTACTTTCTGCAGTGAAACACTTTTCAACTGATGCTCACGAGGGTATGGTACCACAGTGTGTTCCAACAATGCAGACAGAGGGGGTTGTAAGTAATCCAGAAAAGTTGGAAATAGCACCAGCTTTCAAGGCTTGCTCAACCTCTATTGATTTAACAACTTTAAATTATTAACCCATTTTATGTTAGCTGAAAAAGGCATTTTTGTATAATTCTGAAATGTAGATTATTTTTCAGTTTTGGGTAACCTTACACTTTTAACCTCTGGCAGTTCACCACTTAATTTTTCCACACTATTCACACTATTCATTGGACTTGAACAACTTGAATTGTTTTGAAAATTGCAATTATTAAGACTTTTATTAAGTTTATTAAATATTTTTTTAAGTGCAGCTTATGATGATATGAGTGTCTGCACTGCCATCTGCTGGCTGTGTTGGCTCAATTCACTGACACTGTAGGAGAGAAAACTTCAGACCTACCTGTTGATAGTGATGCAGTAATATGTTGTGTGGTATACAGAAAGAGGAGAGGTTTTCTGTAGGTCGTTTCTAAGGATGAAAAATAAATATCAGTGAGATATTAAGTCATGAATCTATTGATTTGTGTCATGATGGGACAGTTCTGACTTTAACTGTTTCCTGACCAAAAGTCTCCTTTTGGTAAAACATTTAGTAACAGACACATGAAAAACCATCAAATTAAATAATTGCTCCATAGCAATAGAGAAAAAACTTTAAGTGGAACTGAAATACCCTAATGTACTTTACATTTATATCACCAAACACTTTGATGTAAATAATTGTAACTAATAATAACTTTGTTTGCAAATTCTGTGCTTAAGTGTCATTTCAAATTATCAAAATAATTTGCTAAACATGTTTGTGGTTTTCAAAGTAACAAAATATAACTTTTTGCTACTTGGATTTTGTGTGATTGTAGTTCAGTTGTATTAATACAGTATGCCAATGAAAAAAATAATTGTAAAATTAGACATGAGGAAAGAATGATACTGAACAAGGCAAATCGTTTTAAAGGTGAAATATAAAGGTAAAATTAAAAGTAGTCAAAAATAGTGCATTGAGCCGTGGAATCCTGAGGGTTAACCCGATAAAGTGTGAAAATTAGGCTTAAATTTTTTGTGAAACATTTGTTCATGACAGTGCAGATCTCTGTGATTTTGTGTTGATTTATATTGTGGCGAGCTCAGAGATGGAGGAGAGGAGGTATCGTTTAGTCTTGCTCCCCGTGAGCTAGCCAGGGAGCACAGCCGTTTATTAACAGTTGGAGAAGAACACACTGCCGCTAGCTAGCTGCTCAGCGTGGCAACAACAACAACACACAGGGCGCCCTCTGACCCCGGAAGGACACACCGTCGCAGCGAGAGGGCGTCACCCGTCACTATGGCAACATACACAAAACATAACTGTACAAACAGAACCCCGAACAGCCCTGACCCGCTACATAGCCCCCACCTAAGGGGTCAGTCGTCCCCGACGACCCCATGACCCCACACAAAGTCCTGCAAATGTCCAGGTGCCTTCTTTTGGCGCACCGGCTTTTATATATATAGAATAGAATAGAATAGAATAGAATAGAATAGAATAGCCTTTATTGTCATTGTACAGAGTGCCACTCCCTTGGTGCAAGATAAATAATAAATATAAATGTAAAATATAAAAAGTACAATAAAATAATCGCAAGTACTCAAACAATAGTAAGTACGATATATACAGGATAGCAGCATTAATATAATGACAGTATGAATAGCAGCATAATATAATGACAGTGACGGTATGGTGTATAGCTAAGCAGGTTCAATTGTTTTTGTGCTTATTTACTACGGTGATAGCTCTGGGAAAGAAGCTATCCCTGAATCTGTTTGTCCTGGTTTTATGTGACCTGTACCGTCGGCCTGACGGTAATAGTTCAAACAGTTGGTTGCTGGGGTGAGAGTAGTCCTTGATGATATTGCCAGCTCTGCTGAGGTACCGAGAGTTTGCAGTGACCTCCAGGCTGGGCAGAGAGCAGCCAGTGATCTTCTGGGCTGTGTTGATGACCCTCTGCAGTACTTTCCTGTCCGCAGCTGAGCACCCTGCATACCATGTTGTTATGCCGTACGTTAGGATGCTCTCTATGGTGGCTCTGTAAAATGTCACCAGCAGCCTCTCCTCCAGGTTGTTCCTCCTGAGCACTCTCAGAAAGTGGAGACGCTGCTGGGCCTTTTTAACCACCGCCGGTATTTGCAGTCCAGGAGAGGTCATCAGAGATCTGCACGCCCAGAAACCTCATGGAGTGTACCCTCTCCACACAGCTCCCGTGAATGTAAAGTGGGGCCGGGTCTGCTCTGCCCTTCCTGAAGTCCAAGATAAGTTCTTTAGTTTTCGTGGTGTTCAGTTGGAGGTTGTTAACTGAACACCACTCAGTCAGTCTGTTGACCTCATCTCTGTAGTCCGACTCATCCCCCCTTGAGATGAGTCCAACCACTGTGGTGTCATCCGCGAACTTTATGATGGTGTTTGAGAGATGGGTAGGGGAGCAGTCGGATGTGTAGAGCGTAAACAGGAGGGGACTCAAAACACATCCTTGTGGAGACCCGGTGCTGAGTGTGATGGTGCTGGACCGGTGGGGGCCGAGTCTGACAGACTGTGGTCTATTTGTCAGGAAGTCCTTGATCCAGAGGCAGATGGGGGTGGAGAGTCCCAGGTGAGACAGTTTCTGGACCAGGATCTCCGGGATGATATGATTGAATGCTGAGCTGAAGTCCAGAAAGAGCATTCTCACATAGCTTCCTCGGTGCTCCAGGTGACTCAGCGCAGTGTGGAGCGCTATGGTGATAGCGTCCTCGGTGGATCGATTTGTCCTGTAGGCAAATTGGTGGGGGTCCAGAGTGGGAGGCAGACCGGCCCTGATGTGCTGACAGACCAGTCTCTCAAAGCACTTCATCACTACAGGCGTAAGTGCAACAGGCCTGTAGTCATTTGGGCTGACCACAGCTGTCTTCTTGGCGATGGGGATGATGGTGGAGGTTTTGAGGCAGGGCGGGACGGTGTTTGATGACAAGGA
>NW_024582384.1:3525939-3556942 GCF_018398535.1 Haplochromis burtoni
AAGGTTGAAGATTTTAGTGAAGACTCCGGTCAGTTCGTCAGCACATGCTCTGAGAATATGAGTGCTTGTGTATAAATACACAAACAATACAAATATGCTTTCAACTGTGTAATTTAAGTGATCTAGGTAGCTCTGTTTTGGAAGTTCAGTTCATGCTAGAAATGTGTTTTGGAGTTTGTAAGTGCTTTGTCTCTAGGGGCCACCGCATATATTTATATATAAACATTTATAAATAAAACCACCGTTTTTTGTTTTTTTTACATTAGTAATTCCTTTTGTGCATAATTTTATATTGTTGTTAATAGTAAATTAATTAAAGCAACAAAACAACCTGAAGAGCCGTTTGGGAGCCGAAAGAGCCGGCTCTTTTTAGTGAGCCGAGCCGAAAGAGGCGGTTCTCTAAAAAGAGCCGGAAATCCCATCACTAATTAAGACTCGACTGTACACCGTGTTCGCGTTTTCCTCCGAAACAGTAAGTTCCGTTGGAGCAGGCTTTCAACGCTCAGGCTTTCTCTGTCTCTCGCTAGCAAAGTTGACCCAGACAACAAAGTAAAGCTAGTTTTCAGCTACGAGCCCGACACGAACCCGACGTATTAGCCAGAGGTCCCTTTACTACGGTTCGGAGCCGCGGACCTTCAGTAATAGTAATAAATCATATTCATGTAGTTGTAAACATCATGATAAGATATTAAATAATCCAAAGTATTCAGAATACGTTACTCTCATTGAGTAACGTAACGGAATACGTTACAAAATAAATTTTGGGGCATGTATTCTGTAATCTGTAGTGGAATACATTTTAAAAGTAACCTTCCCAACACTGGTTGAGAACACGCTCTTTACATAGCTTTGGTTCCTCCTTTCAAGGACTTGAAGTGCCTCCCCAAAGAGTGACAGAGAGAGAGAGTGGATAAATGTTTACAGAGTGTTTTGTTAACATGAATGTTCAAGATGTTCAATAAACATATTAAGTGCCTAAATTTTCCCTTTTTTCTCGATTGTTTGCTCATGCAAAATGAAATGCAATTAATATAGAATAAAAATGGATGATATCTAATCGTGATTAATCAAAATTAATCCACCTTAACCCTGTGATGAATCTGATTATATTTTTTAATTGTTTGACAGCACTAGTATATATAATATATTAGTATATACTTACCTGTTAATATAGGTTTTTTAAACAGTTGTACTTCACAGGAGATAACCTATGCTAAAAGACTGAAGAAAACTATTCAAATTCTCTTTGAATTTAAGCATACATTCTTTGTGTTTATTCTGCATTTACTTCATTATATTGCTTAAATTTCAGTTACATGCTTAAATATAAAGTTGAAAAAATATAATTACAACCGGGCTACTGATCAAATAATTGCGATTAATCACAATTAATTACAGAAAATTGTGCAATTAATTAGTTAATTTTTTGAATCTATTGACAGTACTAATATGCATTTGTTTTTTATATAATGTTTAATAGGATATTGTAACCCAGGACAATATGATTTGGTGTGAATTGTATTTTATGCAATTGGGAATTGTATTCACATGAGTGTGAGTAGTTGTAATTCCATTACTGTGGTTCTTTTTTTCCATTGTCAAATTTGCTCATGGCAGCCAAATAATTTAACGTGGGCAACTAATCGTCACTGTTGTTACTAGTCACCCCAGAAAGCAAACAAAAATTTAATATACGTTAAATCAGAGTTATACTGTTATGGAGTTATGTAAGGATGACATGAGAACTTATCACATTTTCCTCCAACTTTAATCTGAGCTTCACTCAACTGGTTTCACAAGGTGCCAAAACATCTCCTAGAACCCAGAAACATTACTCCTCCCACTTTTCTTCTTGCTGGGTGTATGTGGAGTCCCTTGATGGTCTGCCACGCTGTCAACTTAATTTTCATTGAATTCTGACCACTTTTGCACCCTCAGTTAATATTAAAACAATGTGAAAGTAACTACTAAAGACCAAGAGGACATAAGTGGAAATTCAACTGATGTTAAACAAAACAAATTACTTAAAATACTTCAGATTAATGTATTTTACTCATCTAATATTACAATTAATGATGTAATGGTGTTGATTCTAACATTTTAACAGTTCTATTAAAGACTAGGCTCTAACATATAAGCAGCAAAAGACAACATCAGGCTATTTAATTTATGAAATCAAGATTAGTTTACAATCATTTTGGTAAATTCACTCCTGCACTGAATGATGTCCTTCTCTGGTCTGGATCATCCTAACTGTGAGCTACCTATAGTTAAAGGAGAACTCACAGACTGTTACTGCTTCAATTTGCCGAGTTGTCTCATCTACAAAAGAAACCAAAACCGAAAAGTGACTGAAGGACATGAAAAAGTTAAGGAAAGGGCATAATTTGGTCAGATTTTAAATTTTCCACCTAAGACATGTCTCTCTGTTTCACTAACTCATCCTAGCTAATATAATCCGCCTGAAGTATCAGTTACATTAGCAATCTAACTTCAGTTAATGACATTTTTGATGTGTCTAATAATGACCATGGTGACAGTCATACATCTACAATATTTGTCAATGTATTGCATGTTCAGCAATATATGCACAGATGGGGTGTACCACTGTGCGAGGGGTGCAATGGAACAGTCTAACTGATAATAGCTTTTATTTCCCGGTTAACTAGAAAGCCACAACTTTTCAACTAAATCACACTGTTATACACATACACTGTCAGATTTCATCAGTATTTTAACATTGATCCAACATGTATATAGCACTGAGATTTCAATCTTGACTATAATGATAATGTGGATGAAAACTCTGCATCAGTTTAATGTCATCTTACTATCTGGGGCATTTTATCTACCTCACATCTATACCAATTTAGAATCACCAGATCTCCCCTGTGCTTTGAACCTCAGTGTGTATTTAGTGCAACAGAGAGCTTGGATAACCTCCAGCTCTATTGCAAATTGCAAAATCATGCCACCTTTCTTAAGCAGTGGTTCCAATGCACATTCAGACTGCCAGTTTCCACCGTGTCCACCTTGCTTTACCCGTCCAAATGGATGAACTCATAACCACTGCTACATTATCAAGTGGAGTTATACCGTACTAAAGATATCACTAAAAGACCTTTAATCTCTTTACTGTTTACCCTCTTTAACTTGGAAAGTCAAATATTGTATTTCTGACAATAAATTGTACTGTTAAAAAATTCAACTGTGAACATGTGAGCCATTATATAGATGTAAGTGTGCAGATGTCTATACATGCATCTTTTACAGTGAAAGAGTGAGCCTGTGGTTTCTGTTTGAATATTTCACCCATGACCAGTGTGTTTGCTTAAACTCCAGTTTAAACACCATCATACCCTACCAGTGAAAAAGCAAACATTACCAACTTGTAAACACAGTTAAGTCATTTAATTTGTGGGTAATAGAAAGTCGACATTAAAAAAACAAAACAATTAAAAAACAAAAAAACATGCTGATCAAAATATTCCATTAATCTTTTTATCACAGTTTTGTTTTCATAAGACTACATATTACATTTTATTCACTGCTTACACAAAGTGCAAATTAGACAGCCTTGCTACTGCCTCTAGTGCCAAGTTTAAAGTCCTTGCTTAGGATATTAAATTAGGATTAATGACCGATTGATCCTAATCTTCCAAATCATGTCAAGCAGAGCTCTTGGACGTCGCTGAAACTTCACGATCATCGCTACGGACAGTGTCAGATTATAGCCGAGGACTGGATTATCACTGCTAATCCAATTACACATGGTGTGCTGTAATCGGCTGTGACACTACTGTAAGTAAGGATGACCATTTGGAGACTGAATTAAAAATTGTGAACATGCACTCGTACCAAATAAATAAATAGGAAAGCTGTGGCTGTACCTAGAAATTATTTCCAAGTTTAAACACCTACTGGCATAATAATTGATGTGTGGTTTGTAACGCCCAAATCTCTGTCGATACTTGACTATCTCTAGTGACATCGGACCATTTAGTGGTCAAGCAACCGGAAATAGAAAAACTCACAACCGATGACGATTTGACTCCACCTCATGATACCATTTAGCAACAGATGAGCAGCGCTTCATGTTCATTTTGTCGGGCCAGAGTGAAGCACAGCTGCTGCCGTGGTTTCCTGAGGGAATACTTCACTGTGTAAATGTTTGTCGGGGTTGCGGTCCGTCCCTCCGTCCCTTGCACCGTAGCTGGCTGAAACCGTTAGCGGCTTCCTCATCCAGAAACACCCCGCGTGAGTCAGTGCTGCTGCTAGTTTCTGCGGCGGTTTCGCTATGGATGTGCTGTGGATGATACCGCTGCTGCTGCTCATGATTATTCCGCTCCTGATGTGCACCAGCAGCACGTTTGTTTTTTATTTCAAAAAGTTCTTTTACGTGGCCTGGATGATGGTCTTGGCCCTCATCGGTATACCTCTGTGCATACTAAAGAGCGGAGGCAGAGACATTGAAAACATGAGGTGAGTTTTGCAGAAATGTCGCTCGCGGCGCCGTCTGACAGCTAGCCCTCGCTAGCTCGTTAGCTGGCTAGCAACCGTGGTTGTTTATATTGAAGCATTTGGGTTTTTACTCTCAGCAGAAACAATAATGGCCTCATTGTTGCGAGGAGTTAAGTTGGCGTTACAGCAATGTGGCGCAGGAGGTGTTTCCTGCCAAACTGTGTGAAATTTGAAATAAATAAATAAGCAGAAAATGAAGAAATCCCTAATGCAGTTTTCTTTATCATTCATATGCTACTATTAGCTCGCTTGGCACATTGGCAGTAGCGGCGTGTGGACATTAGCTAAAAATCAGGGCGCTAATGTGACGTTGCGTTCATGCTGGGTTAATGTTTGGTAAATCTTAACGCAAGAAAAGCAATAATATCTTTAGATGACGGATATTTTCAATGTATTTTCTGCAGGCACTTTCTTAGAATCCCAACCCATACAAGTATCCACTAACTTGTGCCCTCTGAACGTGTAATCCAGCACTGTATCCGCTCAATTTGTCCTGTCTTTTTAAATCTGTGTGTGTGTGTGTGTGTGTGTGTGTATAAAGGAGTGACTCATTTATTGAATCCATAGTTACTAGTAGTGCTGATTTAACTTTATATTTCTGTCTTATTCCACCTCATTTCATTTCTGTATTTTATGTATATAAGTTTAGATTAGTTATTTATAGTTGGTTTACACAGCGTTGTGTATGTGTAATGTGTATATATAGACACGTGTGTGTGTGTGTGTGTGTGTGTGATTTACATTGCTGTGCTTGAGAGCCACCATCTACCGGAACCAAATTCCTTGTATGTGTGTGCACATATATTTGGCCAATAAACACGATTCTGATTATCTGCCTCAGTTTACATCTGTGTTGGGGGTAGAATGTTAAACATTTTACACCTGACACCAAAATCAGTCACCAAAACTGATCCTTACTGTAGGAATGTAACGCATCTTCAGTGTTGGTGTTCACGTTGTAGGGGGTGTTGTTGTGTGGTTGGTTAAATCTAGTCAGTGGTGATGGCTTGCTGCACACAAATGACTGCATTTCAGTAATTACCCTGAAGAGACAGATGCCAGATGGCACTTTCCCCTGATTGGAGCTGGGTTACTGAATAGTTATGAGACCCATCCTCAATGCAACCTCACTTGGCCCTGAACTGCTGACAGCAGCAATGTCGGTTACAACAGCAGACCTTACTGCCTCAGTGCTCCAGGAATAACAGTGTCACAGTCATGTTAGCTGTGCCAGTGGTGTCATGTTGCACCAGTGTACCGTTCTATCAGTGCAGAGGTTATCTGGACCGGTTGTCTGTGACAAAGTGACTGAACTGAGGTCAGACCTTAGATGAATGAATAGACTTTTTGGATGGATATTTTACAAGGCAGACAGGACTGGAAGAGAGAGCACTGTAATTCAGAGGGTTCTGTCACCTAAATTTACTGTTACACCAAAGCTTGAAGACTTGCTTTCCAGTCACTTTACCTCTGAATTAAACCTGTAGGCCACAGCAGGTATCCATGAGTTCGCTCACTCAATAACATCTATAAAGCATCAAGTTACAGCTTGTGTTGTGCTTTCATTTCTTGAAACACATCCATTAATTTACGTTTAATTGAAACTGTTTTATCCGTCACTTATGTGAATGGCTACTTCTGGGTATGGGTTAGTTATTAGGTAGGATCTCATGACAACAGATAAAGGACAGGGGTTTAGTTTTCTCACTCACAATTGCATGAGCTCATGTTCTGTGCTGTGTAATGGTGTCGAACATCCGTGGGAGATTAGTGGCCCTGTCTTTTTCGTAAAGGAGTAATATTGCCACTCAACTTACTGTATTGAAAACAACCATTTTTTTTGCCATAGTATTTCTGATGGAAGTAATTGTTAGCTCTGTCACCCTGAGACTCTGATTAGATGCCTGTCCTTTGGACAACTTACTGACCTTAAACTTGTGAGTAAACTCAATAAGATTGGCAGTTTTACATTTTGGCAAAACAGGTCAGGCTGACCTTTGGAGTGGCCACATTGCATATGATTTATCCTCTTGTTCAAATTTGATTGCACTCTCAGGGTTGCAGATAATGAAGTGAACCAAAGTAAATGCTTAGTGGACTGATCATAAAATATAATTCAACAGCGGTCACTCATTACCCTTGAACATAGAGTTGCTGCAACACTATATCGTTGCATAACCTGTGGCTTTTACTTCAGACCGAATGTGTTATCACTGCACCGCTATGTTGTAAGATAACCAAAAGACTACTCTAGTCTAAAGGTTAACAAGATTTTTCCTGTAGATTACCAGTCAAGCGCAAGTGGAAACAAAATCTACTACAGTCATCAGAAGATAGTTCTGAGAAATAGCGTACCACCACTTACTACTTTATATTTTGCGTATAAGGAGCCGGACTGTGTTTCATTTTTATTTAGAAGTGGTTGAGTAATGGTTCTGCCTGAAGGTCGCTTAAAACATAAAAAAGGGCACCTGTTATGTCCACACATTATAACTTATCAAAGAACCAATTTTAAATTGTTCAAATGGTGAAGAACGATTGTCTAAGAGAGTTTAGGCTGCGTTGAAGAATAAAGCTGGTCATACCAAATATTAACTTTGCAGCTTGTTAGAATTGCGCAAACTCAGTTTTTTTTTTAGTTTTTTTTTTTTTTACTCTTTATGTTGTAGTTGCATGTATGCTTGCACATTTCAGCAAATACAGTACTTATGTCCTATATTTCCTACCAAAATCTAAAGACATGAAGTGTGGTTCAAGACTTTTTTTTTTTTTTTTGCTGTATTTTAGTAAGAAACTAGGTCCAGTGTATATTCGAAAAAAGAATAATCTGGTAGTTCTTTTTTTTATTTAATTTTTAAAGTGTAGAGTAGAATCACTATAAAATTCTTAAAAGACTGCATGTGAGGCCTTTGTCAGCAGAAAAGGGTGTGAAATTTATAAAAAAAAAAATAAAATACAGTTAAAAGTATAAAAATTTTTGCCCTTCATATTTTCCAAAGCCCTCTAGCAAACCGAACTGGAGTCTTTGCTGGACCAATTCTAGGTCCTGAGCCTTATGTTTGACACTCGTGCTTTCGAGTTGGCAGTATTGAGTTGGGATGTGCCTAAATCCTTAAAGCTGCTCCTTCATGGCACATTATTAGCATTTGTGGTGTAGTTTTAATGAGTATGTGTGGCATCAGATGCACGTTATGGCTGAAACTTGCTCAAAGATGGTTTTAAGTAGTTAGGTAGATGTTTTAGTCCATCGACACATTTTGTGTACGGTCATGAAACTGAGCTTAAATGAAAGCAGAGTTGAAGATTAGTTTGGTTCCTGTAATAGCTGGTTTCGCAAGAAAACTACCCCATGTTACAAGAAGGATAGTTTGTTGTTTTTGGGACAGCAAACAGAGGGAATGTGATTCAGGGATGAGCAAGGTCTCTTCTGTAAGTATTATGTATAGTATTATGTATAGCCTCTTCCTGAGGCCGGATTGGTAGTGCCTCTGCTCTTTTTCGGAGAAATTTCATTCAGATTATTGACAGAAGCCAGTTTTAGTGTGTCACACAGCTAGTTTGCTATCCAAAATTAGTGGTACAGTTTAGCATGGAGAATGTTATGGGAGTATGATTGTTCAGCTGCAAATGTAAAGTAGCATTTGCATGATGTGTGAACTCTGCCTGAGCTCATCATGGTTGTTAAGAATCACACTGAAAGTTTTCCAAGCCAAGGGGCACCTTGGATTTGTCTTAACAGAGGTCAGAGCTGTTATCATGTTTGTGTCTATAAAGGTTAAGCTTTACAAGTCCCAATAGATCTCATCTGGTGGATCAGACAGTTTCAGGCTTTTAATAGTTGCAAGGGGGGAAAGAAAAGCTTTAAAAAAATGGTTTTGTTAGATCATCAAATCACATTTATAAACAAGCACATGCTGACTAACAAACAGCTACAGTAATCACGTCATTATTGAACTTGAGTAATCATGCACAGTGCAGCCCAAAAAAAACCTTGTTTCTGTTGAATTTTTTTTCTTCTTCTTCCCTTTTTTCCTTGTCCATTGCCTCATTGCATCAGCGAACCTCAGGTCACGAATGCCCTGACAGTAGGGCTGCACGATTTTGCATAAAATGAGAATCACGATTTTTTGGCTTAGAATTGAGATCACGATTCTCTCACGATTTTCTTTTCCAGTATAAATATTTATTGCACTTATTAACTGCACATCAACTTCGTAACAGTTGAGACTGAACATAAAAACAATAAATAAACATAAAAACAACAAATGTCTCACGTTTTGTTGTTGCCGCAAAATGTTGTACTGCTTGAAATTCCGTCTCCACCGTTGCTCGACGCTGCGTGTATAGAGCAGGTAGTGCAACAATAGAAAAATAGTTGCGGGACGGCACTGTGTAGCGTTTGTCTAGGGTGTTGATCATTTTCCTAAATCCCTCGTTTTGCACAGTGTTGATGGGAGCCATATCTTTGGTCAGGTGATAAGTGATAGCCTCCGTAATTTCTTTGTGCCTGCGGGAGTTCGACGGGTATAGGGAAGCGCTGTATAAGGTTCCCGTTATTGATGTTTGGGTGGTTGACCGGGACGGATTTTCTCCTGTCACTTTCTCGTCATCCCTGACGTGCTCTCCGTTGTTTTTTCCCTGCTAATTTTAGCATCACACGGCACAGCTTCTGTATCACGTGGTATAAGGCTCCGCCCTTGTCATTTGTTGAGCAGGAAGAGTGAGCGCTTGTTTTCATGCAGATTACGTCCCGGATCAAAATGCGGTACAATCGTCGTCTTTTTTTTTTTTTTTTTTTTTTTTTTTTTTAATCGTTGTCATTTGGAAATGAGATCGCACATAAGTATGAATCGAGATCGCGATTTTCTAACGATTAATCGTGCAGCCCTACCTGACAGTTTCTAGTAAAATTTCCTTGTAACATGTTTTTTTTTTTCTTCTTTTAACCCTAACTGCAAACAGATTACTTTTTAGTGATACTTGGAGAGCGCTCCCATGGAAGCCTATAGTTTTGTGAGTTATTGTAAGGCTGCTTTTGTTGTTGTCAGCAGACTAGCTCTGATAAACGAACTGTTCACTACCTGCCTATCAGAGTAAGACAGATAGTGACTATCTTGCAACGAGATAAAAAAAAAAAATTAAATGTTCAGATAAATAAAAATGTGCATCTACTTTGACTAATCAAAGCCTGTGTGTTCTTTTATGTAATGTTTGTCTTGAGGCAGGTGGATGAACATTGCTTTGTCAATGGTTACTGGAGCGTTATACATGGTGAAAGTAATTATTTCCCCAACCAGGAAAAAAAACAATGCTTAAAGGGGTGTTGAACATGATTAATTTAACCCATGTGTTTAAAGATAGTTGTGATTATATTGCCTGACACATTCCGCTTTTGTTTCTACCTTTCACAGGGCTTTGGTTAGTAATATGCAATACACTGGCTGGCATCATAAGTAACCAGTACATACTCACTGTATTTAACCTTTTTCTCTCTTTTAGGATCATCCGTTTCATGGTTCGACACGTCAAGTATTTGCTGGGTCTTCGATTTGAAGTGAGCGGTTGGGAGCATCTGCAGACCGAGGGTCCCTATGTCGTCATCTCGAACCACCAGAGCTCCCTGGATGTTTTGGGTGAGTCTTTTAGTGCTTCTCTGAAGACAGACGTTTTTGATATTGATTTAAATGCTTTCAAATACAGTCATACAATCAATTTCTTTTGGCATTTTAGCAAAAAATATAATTGGTGAAGCAGATAGAAAGGGCATGTGGATAAAGAGAAGGGTGTGCAGTAAAGGTCCAGCTGGCTGGGAATTGCTGGGATCCTGCTTGGGGCATTTGCACCCATGCAGGATGTCTTTACTGCTCTGTCACCAGGTAGGCCTGTTTGATGACACACTTAAAGGTTATTTGAAACACATTCAACTCTCTACTTATAAATGGTCATAAACATCAGATTGAAACATGTGTTGAAAGTTTAGCAGTGACAGCGTGTCTCATCTGTTTCTCACTATACACCGACTTTTAATCTGAGAGGAAGAATGAAGCAAGGCAGTCATGCGGACGGCAGATTTGTCTCAGCTGTAGTTTTTGTGCTTTTAAGCCCTACAGACTCAAGAAAACAAACCAAGAGTAGGAAAAAGAGAGAATCCTCACCAGGGAAGAGTTGTTTTACAGTGAGTCCAGTTCATCCTGAGCAACTTGATACCAGATATGATGCATGCGGTCCTGAACATTTTAGTTGGAGGAGCAGCATTCCTCTGCAGTAGATGCATGAGTCCCAGATGGAAGAATTGTACCGTTAAGCTCCAACCATGGGAATTTTTGAATCCCACCTTAATATACATGTGACAAATCTCTACCTCATGACCTAAAGTAGGAAAGGAAAAGCTGATATCGAGCCTCGTCGACTGATGGCTAATTTAATGTCTGCTCCAATCCACAGGCCGAGAGACCAATCAGGGACCCAATAGGGCTAAAAATGTATTTACCTACTGGCTTTAGGAAGCTTTTTTGTCTTGGTGAAATTGAACACAAAGAGGTTTAGGATTACTGTGATTGCGCTGGTCACTAGCAGATTACTCTCGTCACCTGTACATTTTGTAAGATGGATGATGCCAACTTGTCTGCAAACAGTTGCCAACTAATCACCAAGCAGTTAAGAAAATTTGAATTGTAAACACAAACTGAAAATAGGAAAATGTTGTGCTTTTGGAAATGTGTTCAGTGGCCCAACTTTACTTTGGAGGCATTTTGCAGCTCCAGTTTATCGCTCTTCTTCAAGTTTTACTACCAGTCTGTGGTTAGTTCCCCGGTATCTACAGACAAGTTGGCTTCTTCATGCAAACCGCTGGCAAAACCACAAAATATGCATATTAAATAATACAAGAACGAATCTTGAATATCAGAAGAGTTCATGTCACCTGTATTCTGGTCAGCATGTAGTGATAGCTAAACTCAAGCCTGTGTGAAAGCACAAAAGCAACCAGCTAACTGGTACAGATGTTTGCAGTTGGCTCAGTTCCTGCACATGTAGTACCAGATGCAACTTGTTTTTGTGTCAAACTTTATCCTTGGTCTCTCCTTTTGAAAGTCATATACTACTATCTAGAGCAGGGCGATATGGCCAAAAATATTTATCACGATATATATTTGAAAATTTGCGATAACGATATAACTGACGATATAATTGATGCGAGACAAAATACAACTCCACAACATTACTAGCGCAAAAAGACAACCTTCCATTTATTTTCACTTAAACAAGAAGCTGGTTTTTATGTACATTAAAGCTTTATAAAAATGTAACAGTGCAAATGCAAATTCCTTGCTGAAAGTTTAACCAAAAGGCATTTCCAGTAGAAATGGGCTGACATATCCTGAGCATAACCATGTATAATATCCACTGAAGTTAAAAAGAGGTGCTTTGCAACATTAAACTGCAGTGTGCAGTACGTATTTTTCGGACCATAAGGTGCACGGGATTATAAGGCACATTAAGCGAAACAAAGCAGTCAGATAAATCAAACTTTATTAAACTCATTCTTCTTGCTTCCTCCACTTCTGTACCATTGATTCATTAATGTTGAATTCTCTGGCAGCTGCTCTATTCCCATGTTGTTGCAGTATATTAATGACTAACCTCGTATTGTGGATGGATTATCTCAGTTGTTCTCCTGACTGAAGTTTGGTCCGTTTACAGCATCCTGCCATGCGATTGCATTTGTCTCTAACTATCAGGAACCTTAACGTTAACTTTTATAAGTGGAAAAGTGTTAGTGTTCGTCCTCCAGCTTCACTGTTTATGTTATGCTAACATAGCTGTGTCGCTAGCGATCACGTAGCACATCATTATATACCAGCTAGCCCAACTTCAGTAACCCTACAAACGTCACTGCTGTTTAGTTTCTGTCTTCATTTATGTTGGAAGTGATAGCAGAGCTGTACGTTTGATTTTTTTCAGAAATCTCTCAGTCAGAACATGCATATCATGCTTAGGTAACTAGCGAGCTAACTTCCGCTAGCTTCCTGCTAACTTCTAACTCCGTTAAATGTAATAAATTTTGTTTTCATGGATGCCTGGAAGTTAAACTTCATAGTTACACCTGGTAAAGCAGCAATGCTGATCGTTTTATTAAAGATGAAAGAATTTAGACAGTTTTTAACTCTCAGTGATGCTGCAGTGTTCGTTTGACCTGAAGCATACGGAGTTTAGGACCCAGATTACTCCCAGATTTAAGAGCATCTTAGTCCGACAAATACGACAATAACGACGGCCGCTTGCATGTTCTGCAAAAAAATGTGCTTTGTCGTGTATCTGACGGACAAACACCAAACCAGTTCCACATCACTGAAGTTGCACCATTTTTACAAACCAATTCTGGTTCATCTGTTTCACTCAACAATCGGCCATGTGCGTATGAAAACAAAGGCACTGCGCATGCGCGTTTTACTCATATTCTATCGCGATATTTCATTTTCCTATCGTTGCCTAACATTATACCGGTATTACCGGGAACGGTATAATATGGCCCAGCCCTACTACTATCATTATTCTATGTCACAATGGTTATACATAACAATTCCTTTTTTTCTGGATCTAAGTAGCTACTATTTCTGAGCCGTACTCCAATTTTAACGCTCGTTCCTTTGTATGCAAACAGGAACTGGGGAATATGTAAATAATAACAGCTACATTGTGGGTTATGCCATGCGAAAACACTTTGTGATCAGACTGCAAGATTGTCTGCGGCAGCCGTGATGGAGCCAGACTGTGATCTGGTCTCATCCTGTCAGTTTAGTTCTTCTCAGCCAGCAAACAGTGGAGCAAGACTTTAGCTGTGCCACCATCTACAGCTTTATAGCTCCGTTCATTAAGGGAAAGTCTGCACAGGCTACTCACAACTTATTGGAACCAAATGTTAAGGCCTTCCAGGTGTATCTCACTTTACACTCCCACCTACTTAAGCAACGGTCACCTTTTCTGGTTTGTCAGACAGGCAGTAGGCATGTTAAAACTAGGGGAATTGTTAGATTACTGCATTCCAGCTTTGTGTTGGTACACAGTGCTTGTCAGAACAGAACAGTTTTCACAACCTCTGTTGATACAGGATCACGTGCTGTTTGCTTCTCAGCAAGCTGAATAATACAAAACCTGGTGAAGAAACAAAGCACGGGCACAGAAAGAACCTGTTACATTGGTATGGGTTTTTAAACATTCTTTACATACTGATCACTTACTGTATGAATGAAATGTAGGCCTCACAGAACCCTGTCTGAGCTACACACTGGTCGGAAACAAAAGCATGTTGTAGAAAGGCTTCGATTCCTCTTTTATTTATTTTCTTCAGCTTGTATTGTTGATAGTTGAGATGTCTTTTAACAGTATCTCATTCTTCCCTGTTCTAAACCTGAGTGTTGAGGGACGGTTTCTCTCCATCAGTGTGTGGGGGAGAGGGTTTTTCAGCACTGGTGAGTGATGAGGGGAGGCTCAAGGCCAGGGTAGTGATAGCAGGAGGAGAGCTAGGCGTCTAATTAGCACTGACAAAACTCAGCATGCGGTTTGTTTGGCGTCCAAGTTGCCATGCCGACTGCTTCACCCCAGCCATTAGGAGATGCGGATCCTAGAGCAGATGTTATATTAGTTTCTTCACCTTTCTGAGCTGCTTTTTCAGCTTGGTTTAAATGCATCTGCTCACCTGCTGTTTTCAGAGTAACATCTTATAAAGAGATAAGACAAAGAGGCCAAAGCATGGATGTTTTCATCTGGTCACTGATCCTTCTCTGAATGAGCTCCAGTCAAAAGGCAGAAACATGTGATTTCAGTTTGGGTGTTATCCCCTTCTAAGAAATCGCCACTTCAGACATGTAGCGGTGCTACAAATATCCCATTCGACCACTTATCAGGGTTCATATCCAGCTCTTCGTGGAGGTGGACTCTCTGCTTTGAGAGGGTGTATTTTTAAAGTCTCTATGGTATAAGTGCATTGCATTTGGGGTATTATTTAATGACTGAAAGGAAGCCAATTTATTATAGTACAAGTTCTTATTGACTCTCTGTAACTTGTCATATTAGCAAACTTTGAAGCTACAAAGCAGTTGCTAGTAGAAAGCTGTGCGCTTAACTGCAATGTCTTTAACTTTTATTTTAATTTATTATTTTTATATTTTAGTTTTAAAAGTAGTTTTTGTGAAAACTGTCACCACAAGGTGTCACCGTTTCACTAGGTTGTAGTATAGCATTACATTTTTATTTTTTTATGGACGTTTGAAATATGTTTAATTTTGAGAAACTGCAGTCTCTGTGCTCTTCTAGCTGCCAAAATAAGTCGGGTGAGTGTGATAGAATCATGAACTCTTTACAAGTATTGAGCTAACATCTGGTATATCTCATTTTGGACACAGCAGATTGGACTTACTGCACCATCTTGCGGTTCAAAGTGGTATTACATGGAAGTACAGCCAAGCCCTGTTTGTACTACAGTTGTCTCTGCACAAAGACATCTTGGAAATGGAAATGATGAGCCGTTGTTTCTTTGCCAAAACCAAAAACCCCCACTATGTACATACAGTAGCTGTGATGGTTCTAAAAGTTTCATGATCCTGAAGGTTAAGTCTCTTGTTTTGTCTCTCAGGCTTGATGGAGATCCTACCAGACCGCTGCACCACAATTGCTAAGAAGGAGCTGATCTATGCCGGTACAGTGGGCCTCATTTGCTGGCTGGGCGGGATCGTCTTCATCAACCGCAAGAAGACGAGCGATGCCAAAAGCGTGATGGCTGATGCCGCCAAAACCATGTTGGACGACCAGGTAACCTGCCTCCAGTTAACACAAGAAACATCTTCATCTCAAGGTTCTGTTGTAGTCTTTGTTAGAGAATGTGAGCTGGTTAAATCAACCTTGTCTTATGACTTTCACAGATTCGTCTGTGGGTATTTCCAGAGGGAACCCGTAACCAAAATGGCGACCTGCTGCCCTTCAAAAAGGGTGCTTTCCATCTGGCAGTGCAGGCACAAGTAGGTTTATTTATTTGCTTTAAAGATCTTAAATCTTACCTTGTACGTAGAGTGAAGGAGTGTTAGAGCTCTCCTAGCTTTTTGCTTCATCCATACATGTAAACATCCTGTTTATTCTCTTTACTCTGTCAGGCTGTGATGATTCTGTTGGTATTTCAGGAAGCTTCTGCCAGCTTAGGGTTCCCAATAGTGAGGGGGCCGATTCCAGACACGTGGGGGAGCTAGCAGACTTATGTGGGGCAAGACTAAATTATGAAATCATAATTTAGTAGAGAGTGCAGCTTGCAGCCAGGTCATTTTCTATGATATTTTTTCGGCATTGTGTTTGACACAATGCTAGTGCGCTCTCACAAAGTGATTGGTGGGACAGCAGCAGACATGACCTCCAGTTCAGAATGGCTGCAGCTCAGCTGTACAAATTTATGAGCTTTATCTCTGCGTGCATGCAGGTGGGAGGTCTCTGTTCTCCAGTTAATTCATATTTTCATAGCAACACTCGGGGTCAGAAAGGTGGGATAAATTACACATACGCAAAAAGAAAAACACTCTCGAATGAGACCTAGCCATGAAGCTACAATGGTGTGTGCATGTGTGAACCCAGATTTTGTAACTTGCAGCTGAAGATCGATATCAGTCGGGTTCAGATATGCACCAGAGTCTGCAAAAATAAAGCCCTGCTGCTCCTCGTTAGAAAACACATTAATATTTTGGTAAGAGGTTCTTACGCTTTAGAGCGCTTGCTAACGCATTTAGTGGATGTTAACAAAAGCACTTTGTTTGCATTTGAAGTGCCGGAGTAACTCCATTTGAAATGTGTTGAATACAGTCTGTTTCACCTTTCCCTGATGGCTTTTTTCTTCTTCTTTTTTACACACTTGAGACTGTTTCTCTCTCTGCATTTGCTTCTGCTGAGTTAGGCCAGCCTTTTCATTCGTACCCGGCCGGCCAGATTGAGTGGAAACAGGACAGCCCCCAGGGGGAGCCGCGTTTGGCTCAGTCAGCCCTGCTGAAGGGCCACTCGGGGCCTTGAGACAGAGCAACTCGGCCTCTATTAGCGGGAGTGGAGGAGATGGAGAATGCTTGTGTCATGCTGAGTTTGTGTGTGTTTGAAGAAATGTGCTGCTGGTTTAATCAGGCATTTCGGCCTTTTTTTGATTGGTTTAGAAAGCATTTCCTTTTAGGGCTTCTTTTCTGTCTCTTTTCTTATTTTTGCCTTCGTTTTTTTTTTTTTTTTTTTTTTTCTTCCAGGTACCCATCATACCTGTCGTTTTCTCCTCCTACAGCAACTTCTACCTACGGAAAGAAAAGCAGTTCAAATCGGGTAACTGTCCTCAACTTTTTAATTTGTGTTGGGTCAAATGACAATAACATTAAAACAACAGCTTGATGTTCCCCGAGACTCCTGACTCTAAAGTTTTTTGGGGGGTTTTGCCCCTGCAGGAATCATCAGATTGAAGATCCTTCCAAAGATTGAGACAAAGGGGATGACTTCAGACGATGTGGCATCCCTGTCTGACAAATCCTTTGACCTGATGCGCGCTGCCTTCCTGGACATCTCTGACTCCATAACCCGGAGCAACGGGCCCGTAAGGCACTGAACATTGATCTTCCACCCGCCCCCTGTTTTTTCAGCCCCATGTCTGATATCCACCCCTCCCCAAGGCCCCCCCACTCTCCGCCCCAGGTTGTCCCACCGCCTTCAGGAAACAATGTGACGCAAGTCTTTTTGTGACGAAAGCTCTTCATGTCTAGTTGACGCCTGGTCCGGTCCACCTCTGGCCTGAGCACACAGCACAGTCAGTCCTGACCCTCACTGTCGCAGCAGCAGCTGCTCTGCACTTTGTGAGCGGAGTGACGGACGGCGAGCCGAACAGTCTGGGTGTGTGTTGTTCATGCATGCCTTTTGGATGGCTCTGTCCACCTTTCATCCTTGCTTTGCAAATCTCAGCTTTCTTATTGTCTTACTTTATTGCTGTTTTCTACTTTTCTTTGGCCTTTTATCTTCACCTGCTTTTGTTCGTTTTGCCTTCTGTTCAGCAGATAAACTTTGCGGGGTTTTTTTTTTTTTTTCCTGATCATAAATGTCAGTGGATATTTATGTTTTCCTCTCATGCTGCCTTGGTTTTAGTTCTCTTCGGATGCTTAAACAGACATACACAAAATCAAAGTACCCCATCTCATTTCTTCGCTTTTAGTTCTTTTCTGTTTCTCCCCTTTATGCATTCCAGTCTTTTGCCCAAAGACAAAAATGAGTGCGGGTCTCCACAAAGTGCGGAGCGTGTGGAAGGAAAGGACACCCACGACTTTCTATAGCTCTGTCGCTCTAGATTGAACTCTGTATCCACATTGGCTCATCAACCCAATGACCAATAGCTCCATGACACGCTTCATGATGTCAGAAGGCAAGGAATGCAAGATACCGTGTATAACAACAGCACCCATCTGTACTGGATTTATGGACTTCAGTGAACTGATCAGTTCTCAGTGTCGTATGTTGGTGTATCCCTGTACATTCTTCCAGTTTGTCTCTCTCTCCAAAAATGAATTGAAGCAACCGGTCTGCAGCAAGTGTCCTCCAGCAGTGCTCTAAACTCAAACTCTAATTTCACACTCTTGCTTTGTTGTTGTTGTTGTTTTGTTTTTTCAGGATCACCTTTATGCTCCTACTCATATACAAAGTGTCAAAAGAAGTGAATTCTTTAAGTGCAATGTCCAACTGTTTCAACATTACTACTGTTCCAAAGTGCGAGCTACCTGCTGTGCCATGACAAAGATGTTTTGGGAGGTTTCCAATGTGGGTGGGGTGGTTTATTTTTGTTTGTTTGTTTGTTTTTTGTTTTTGTTTTTTAATTACTATCTCCTTACGGTCTACTTAACTGGTGACCCCTGAAATTATTTAAGGCAGTTCTTGCCATAAACAGGGGGAGGAAACCTATGAGATGATTTAGATCTCTAGTATTTGTTCATTTATTAGGATTAAATCAAGGAATCCCAACGTACTAACAAACTCAAGGATCTAATGACTGAAGATGTGTTATGTTGATTGGGTGTGATGGGAAGCCTGTTTTGTTTTTGTTTTTTTTTGTTTTTTTTGTTTTTTTTTTTTAAATCCTATGAGAATAAGTTATTATATTTAGTTATGATGTTCTGATTATTTAACCTCACTGGAAACTATTAGATTATTTAAACAGGAAAAAGTGCAACAATTTGGCCTGAATTTTGATTGTTGGCATCATTGGGTGAGTTTTGGTTAAAATGGATTTGTTGTATGATTTGTACTGAAAGTGTCTTCGGACCACTGACTGAACCGCTTTCGTTTACACCCAGGTCTTAGTTTCACTTCGCTCAGAGTGCAGCCACAGAAATGATTAATTCTGCCCATCAAACACAATCTGAGAATGTACCACAGCATTCAGGACAGTTGTTTGTTACTAATTGCAATTTTTGAAAAAAATGACTTTTGCTTTCTTTATTAAAACTGTGACGTTGCTTTGCATGTACTTGGCATCAAATGTAGGTGACTTATTGGGTTGAGCACAAGGCATTAGGCTTAGTCTAACCTTGTTGTGCGCACTGACCTCCTGAGGAGCTCATGTGAATGGATTTATGGATACTTTGGTAGTATGCCCTGCTACGTGCGTTGCTGTTCGTAGTTGAGTGCACTTACTTTTAGTGAGCCCTGCTTTGGTGACATGCGAGTCTGATTTCAGACAAGTTCCTAATCCAGTTTGGATCATAAGCCCTTACTATTAATCAATACTAATAACCCAACCTGTTCTCTATTATTATTATTATTATTATTATTATTATTCCTATTATTTTATGATTATTATAATTTTTTGTTATTTTTCTTTTTTCTATTCTTTTTTTTGTTTTGTTTTGGGTTTTTTTTGTTTTGGGGGGGGGCTGTCTAAGACCAGTTTATACCTTTGCAGCAGGTGTTTCGAATGTTCAAAAAGCACTCTACCAAATCGGTTTCTTTCCAAAAACGATCTATACCATATGCATTTATTTAGTGGAGTGTGCTATCCATTTATTCCCTTACAGTGTGTGTGTGTGTGTGTGTGGTGTGTGTGTTTGTGTGTGTGTGTGTGTGTGTTAGGGGTGGCTAACACAGTCTGTGCTTTGCTGGCTAAACAAGGCCTGCAACGTCCTGCCTGTTTATTTCCGTGTTTAATTGCCCCCCCCCCTTTTTTAATTTTTTTTTATATATATATAAAATCTTTTGTGTCCCCCCCCCCCCCCCCATAGCCGTTGTTTACAAACTAATATGTAAGATATTGGAAAATATTCAAAGTATTCTTAAAGCACTTTTCATGCCGAGTTCTCGTGGGCGAAAAAAGTTTGTTTCCACCAAAGCTATTAATGTGTAATTTAGATGGATATGAGAAACAGAGCTGACATCCTGCAGAGCCGTGTGTGTGTGTGTGCGTGCGTGCGTGCGTGCGCGCGCGTGGCCCTTTATTGTATGTGTGTACATATGCACACATGGTATAGATGCCCATTATAAGTATCTGGTTAATATTTAATGTAGTGTTCTTGATTTCACATATTCTGGGTAAATGTGAATGCCTTGCATAACATTAAGTAAATAAATTCTTTTTGTTTTTTCTTAATTGGTCGTGTACTGAAATGCCTGTCTTGCCCTCCTCTGGGACTCATTTTAAAATCAACAGTGGAAAAGGTACTTACTGTATGAGACTCGGCAGTAATGGCTTTAATCTGAGGCACGACAGAACTTAGTTTGTTCCAGCTGTTTCTAGAAGTTCTCAAAGTTCACCGCACACCATCAGACCAGATCCACACATAAGCTTCGTACAGTTGCAGCAAACTACGCTCCGACTTAAAGTTGGGGCATAACGACCTGGAGGTACTTTGTTTCTATTTTCACTTTCTGCTACTTCATATTAATATTCCACATTAACTCTGTGACATTTGACTGCGTGTTTGCAGACATGTTGCACTGTGAAGCACAAAAAGTGTTCTGAGACCTAAAACCTTTTAATTTCATGGAGCAAAAAGGGGGGGAAAAGACATTGCATTGATGTACTTTTAGGGAATTATGAATTTTCTAGAATGATTTCTGATTCTAAAGCAATGATCCCATTTATCTACAGAAAACAATCATTGTACAAAACTGTATCTATGTAAAGCATCATTTCTCATAATGTGGACTGTAGATATGTTTTTTCAAAATCCCATTTTTCCTGGTGTGCTTTGACTGGAAGTATCTGAATACTTTTACCACTGATTGCAGTATTTCCTGTACACACATGAGGTCAGCAGGTTTGTAATTGCACTCTTCCATCAGCATTGTAGACAAGCTCACATATCTGCACACATTAATCAGTAAGTCGTGTTTTTGATTAGGAAGTTTTATTACAAAATGTTACAAAACTAGTTATAAATGTCTATTGGCGCACTGAGACAGACCTACAAGTAATCATAATTTAAATACATAAATACAGATGCCCCAGGTCACTTTGGGACAAAGCTGCACTGGTGAAAAACAAACTAAGTAGCAAGTTTGACCTCTGACCCTAACAGGGGAGTTTAATTGAGACGTTCCTGGGGTGGTGTAATAGTTAAACTGCCCCCTACCACAGGTACTGTTAGAAAATCAACAACGTGACAGTGATTCAATGAGAAAAGTAAATGAATCTGTCAGGAATAGTAAAAATCTCAAATGATTTCCGAGGCGATTACATCACGGCATAACGAGGACCAAGGCACTTTCTGACGTCTGCAATCTCTTTGCTGCAAATGCCAGCAGTCTTGGCACGTCCAGTCTGGCAGGTTTGCGTGGACGGTAACTTTACTGGAACAATGGTGGCCCTGTTCAGAGGCTAATTCTCCTGACATGAACCTGCAGGGCAGAAGATGAAAAGACTTACTACAGGTATGTTTATAACTGGATTTTGAAATATGATTGAAAACACTGGGCGCTATCCGACAGGATTTCCATTAAAAGAACGATACTTTTTAAAAAAATAGAACTGTATTCCTGGCTCGGGAGACCTTTTCAAAGAATAGAAAAGAGGTTGGTTTCAAATGCTTTTAAGTGTTTGGATTCCCGAAGTAGCTATTATTAAAATGCAATCAATCTAAATTTGGTTAAGTTTGTTTATATGATTAAACATTTACACTAATGTTGATGAATATATTCTGGTTAAAAACAAGTTAAATTTAATAGAAGACTTTGTTGTCTTCATCTTGTATGCTATTTATTCTTCATCTACTTTAAAATACCAGCATGACGGCGCAGGTTGTTAAGCCGAATGGGATGTGGGCTCGTGTGGCTGCACAGTAGCAAGAAAGTGTTTTTTAGTGAGCACAGCAGAGATTGGAGTGTTTAAATAAAGAGCGGCATGTCTGCCGCACGGCTAACGCTGTTTCAGCAGCTCAACAGAACACCATTCTCCAAAAATCCCTTATTGTCTTTTACATCCCGTCTCCCTCCCAACAGCCCAAACCAGCTGTGGCAGACAGCTGCTCCTTGCTGCTCCTGGTTCTGTTGGAGGTTTCTTCCTGTTAAAAGCGAGGTTTTCCTTCCCACTTTTTCCATGTGCTTGCTCATAGGAGGTTTTCTCTGTATCATTGATACGTTTTTACCTTTTGGTGACTGTTGTTGTGATTCGGTGATATATACTAAAACTGAATTTAACCCCTGGTTACTCCTTTAGAGCCACTGTTTGTATTTTTTTTATGATAGTTTGATAGACTGCGGTTCCGTATAACCAATACACAACTTGTGATTAATTATAATAACATTTCTGCAACGTAGTTTGTCTAACATGGCTGTCCATGAGCTTCAGCTGTGCCTAATTAGGTTAAACTTTAAGAGCAAATGTGTCATTTTTAGCTTGTACAGTTTACTGTATTACATCATAATCAAAGCTTATTACATTAGAGGCACACGATTGTATTATATTGATGGATTGGATTGTGAATTTTATTACATTTGAGATTTTGTGTGGCCTCTTGTCTTTAATTTGACTTTTTTTGTTACAGATCCTACTTTCCCAGGAAACCAAGTTCCCATGGAGTTCAACAAAATACTGGCTTTTAACTTATGAACAATAAAAAGGGTCAGTCTGTGGTCACTCACATGTGCCAAGGCGCTCCTCCAGAAAGCCGATCTGCTCGCTGAGGGAGTCGATGCGATCTAGCTGCTGGAAAGAGTGGGATAGCAAGGTGGTTTTCTCCGACATGCCCTCATCCAATGACAGTGGGAAGAAGCTGCTGAAGGGCGTCAGCACCAACTGCAGCTTCTTAACAGAGAGATGAGAGGAAGTTAGGAAAAAGAGAAAAATGCTCCACATGAGGACCATTACACATCGTTATTTTATATATTTATCCACTTGCTCTTTATAATTGTTTAACATGAGAAGGATTTTAGTAAACTCGTGCAAGTTTTAAAAAGCCACTGTGCAGGCCTGGCATATCTAAAAATCTTTGGTTGGGGGATTAAAGAGCAGCTAAGACGTCAGATCACACACAAGGCTCAGAGGTTTTCCTGGTGAGCCAGACTGGGAGGTATCAGAGTAGGTGGCTTTTATATGGTTGAACATGTGTTCTTGAGTTTTCCTGTGTACCTTTTCCAGGAGCTCAACTCGGTTCCTCAGGCTCTGTACCTCCTCTGTCACATTCTCCACCAAGCCAAACTTTCCATCTATAGAAAACCACACAAATGCAGACATACACATCAGAGCGAGGTGACTTCAGTCTGAATCTGTAGAAACAAACTGATGAGGAGCAGAACAGAGAGAGGGGTAAGGGCATGGATGTGATGATGCGTGAGAATGATGCAGAGTATATATTGCATTGGATTCCTTGGAGCATCTAGGAAGCCCCCTTCAGTCCCTCCTCGAATGATTCATGACCACTGCAGTGTCTCCAAAGTATAAACCAGGAAGAAGACGGCAGGGCTGCTGAGAGAGAGGGGGAATGCAGGGCACAGAGGGGGGAATGGCCCAAAAAGCCAGTAGATAAGCTCAAAGACAGATCATGAGAAACATACAGGCAAACATTCATTCCTCCTGTGATTTGACTGTGAGGAAAAGCCTGGTTGTCTCCACTCGAAGGGGAATGTGTCTGCTGCAGGCCTTCGATCTGTGCCAGATGTGGCCCATTACTGAGACAAGAATAAGTTGAGAAACAGGGTGATGAAGAGGTGGAGGTTCAGGAGAAGAAAGGGGAGGGGGAGCTGGCGATGGCCCCCAGCAGACGGGGTTGATGTGGCTGGAATGAGAACACAAGTGTTGGCCAAGAACAGGGTGAAAAGAATGCAGGCGAGAGGGGGGGTAAAGACTGCAGCATAGAAATGTAGTCCAACACCCCTGGCATAATATCACTCTGATATGTGCATATGAACACAAATAACAGAAAACTGTCTCAGGAAAGACATCTTACAAAAACATTGCAATAATTATTTTTGCCTCTGACACAGAACACATTGCTTTCTTAAAGTACAAAAATTTGTCATATTGGCTTTTTATTTCCCTTTCCTCTGAGTGTTTTTCTGTCCTTTTCGCAGACTCAGCAATGCTTCCACTGATCTATCACGCCGAGTCACGGAGACGAGCACTTTCCTTTGAACAGAGAAAACTCGCTCAGTGTGAAACTCGATAAACAGAAGGGAGTCTGGAGCAGAGCCTGAGAAATTTGGCAATCTCACACACTTTACAGAGAAATATTTCTTTTTCTGCAAGTACAGGAGACACTCTCTCCTTTTGGATTTTAACAATGTGGTGACTCACAAAAAAAATCCCCCAAGTTTGAAAGATCAGGATGAGGTACGTCTTCTTTAAACTTTCATGTTACATAAATTTCTGAGAGAGCAGATAATGTTGACACAGAATTGGAGTTAAAAGGAACATCCTCGGGTCAACGACCACATTTCTAGACATGGAGAGGGAGGGGGGGTTTTGTATTTTTCTGTTGTTGCTAAGATACAGTAAGCACACACAGGGAAAAATGACTTTTTCTTGGTAGGAGATAACATTTAAACTTTTTTTAAGAGAGCTAATGGAGTGTGTGGGATAAAAATATGTCTGTATTAGCACGGGAGCTCTATTAGAGGCAGATGTTTGCTTTGCTCACAGGACTCATAGGAGTCATTATCAAAGCCCAATCGGTCCCAGTCTCGCCGCACGGGGCCAGACCGCAAGACATCTGTCTGGAGTCGGCACCAGTCGCAGTGCATTATTACTCACGGTACGAGTTGAGAGTGGCATAGCGCGTACCAAAAGTAATAATGGACCGCGAAGCTGGCCATGTTCCTCTCTTCTGTCCAGACACTTTGCTGCTGCGTAACACAAAATTAGACACACTCCTATCCTGGTCATTTACCTGCATCAGTGTGATGACTCACACCCACTGTTGCCTGGCTGCTCTGTGATGAGGAGGTAGGAGTGGCAGGAGGAGGAGATGGAGGAGGAAGGCTTTGACAGGAACGGCCGTCTCCAGCAAGGGCGAAGCCCTCTCTGCATGCACATCGATAGCTGCCAGCTGTGTTCACGCACTGCTGGGCGCACCGCTGCCGCTCACTGCACTCATCCACATCTGACAGGCAAGAAAGACCACTGTGAATATACACGCAGACACCCGAGAGTGGCTTTGCAGGTAAATGGTATGAGCACATGTACCTGTTTGGCACTGGTGTCCCGTCCAGCCTAATGGACAAGCACACTGGTTGGGTCTTAAACAGGTACCCCCATTCAAACAGGGTTGTCCGCACACAGCTGTGAAAGACATTTATGAAGCGATCATTTGGTTAAGAGATCACTCTTGTATATGGATCCATGGTATCACAGTTAGCAAGGGTTGGTTTATGCTAGCCTGGCTTTCTAACATTTTAATTGTTGTCAAATTTAATGTAGTTTGTTTTAATCTGTACAAGTGACCTGTCTAAGTTCTAGGAAATATGCAGTTTCACTTTCTCACTGAGATGAAACAGATGTTCTTGCTGAGACAGAGACAAAAAGATCGACATCAAAATAATAAATCAAAGCAAATTAATACAAACAATAAAAAATACTCCACCTCAGAACTTCAGAAAAAACACAGTTAATATTGTACAAAAAAAATGTAGCTGCATTCCATCTGCAGAGAGCTTGCTAGCAAGCTATCTGCTCGACTCTGTATTTGTGTTGGTAACTGCAACTTTTTAACATACAGAATGACTTCCCATATGATTTGCTATTATTTAAATTCAATAAAATGCTCTAAAAGGCAAAAACAGCATAAACACAGAGCTGTCCAGTTAAAGAGCTTAAATGCAGAGATGAAGCCTAGCAGGTAGCCATGACAGTTGTCACTAAAAGTTGCCACACCCCAAATAATGCAAACTTTAAGCCTTACCAACCTTACACTTCTAATAGAGTAAGAAATCAGTTACAAATAGTGTAGCGGGATGTAAATACGCTTATTTCTGCTCTAAATGTGAACATTTAAATTTGGGTATCTATGTGGAGTTTTAAAAGCAAGCCTAAAGTGGACATTTGAGGAACTGCAGTTTTGTCATTTGTATTTTTTATATTAACTGCCTCCAAGACTGGAGCTTGGACAGGGCCTTTGACTTCCTGGAATTTCTGCTGATCCAGTTTTTTTTTTTAAACTGGGCTAATATAGCTCTTTCCTCATTATTCTAATTATTATGCTACATTAAGCTAGCTGTAGCCTACAGCTTCATATTACATTTAAACATATAAAGGTGGGATCGAGCTCTTTATCTAACTCTCAGCAAGAAAACAAATTGGCATTTTTCTAAACTCTCTATTAAGACTTGATGCTACACAGGGAAAGAAAATGAGATAAACAACCCTGAAACTCATCACATCCCACTGAAATACCTTGGTTGCAGTTGTGAGAGTAAAATCTCCTCCAGCCCGGGCAGCAATCTGGGTAGAAATGCAAAGGAGAAGCTGCTCTGTTCACCTGTCGGTATGCCACCAAGTACGTAGTCCTGCGGAGACGAAGTACAGACACCCACAGCGTTTAGGCATTTCTAATTATTCATGCTGTCATCATTCTCATCTGTAAGTGTGTGTGTGTCTGTGCGTGTGGGGTTCAGCCTGTGAGGCCTTTTCCATGATCTGTCACACAGCAGGAATGCTGATGAGAGGATGGTAATTTGGTGGAATACTGAACCACGGACCACTGACTTCCAAGAGTGTGTCAGAGATGAGAGAGGGGCTGGAGATCGTATCGAAAATCAGAGCTTTTGCTGCAGCCTGCTGAGAGCTTGGTATGTTTAGCTTGCAGGGGGTGATGAACCGAAAGCTAAAGGAACCAGTTTGGGATGTGCTTTCTTAAAACAAAACAAGGAACTATTTTCTAGGGCTGTAATTGTCTACATAATGAGCACACAAGTTACAAATACTTTAAAGTGAAGCTCCATTTTGGTAGCAAGAGGAGTTAAAGAGAAAAAAATGGGGAGAATGTAGGGGTGGGTTGGGGGGGTCAGAGCTAGAAAAAGGGAGAGAGTATGGAGGGAGATAGAGTCCAAAATAAACACGACCAGTCTCTGTGGGCAAGCAGTTCATTTCCCGTCGTTACACAAAGTATTCGATATTTAGATTCTACCCAAATATGTGCCACCATGACCCAGTTCTGTGAAAAATGCACATGTATGTGTATATGTGTGTGTTTGTGTGAAGTCAAGATCTATTTATGATTGTATTCCTAACCCTTTCCCTTCCTAAACATGTCAAGCACTGTTTACTCCTTAATAAACTAAACATCTTCAGATAAAGGCTGACTCTCGATGTAAACTGACCGTGCAGTTCGGCTGGTTTTTCTCCCCCAAAAAGCTGTAGATGTCTGATTTAGTTGTTGTGTCTTTGTGCTGATTCAGTGTATGGAGGGCTGAGAGAGTTTGTCTCACTTGTATGTGCTGCAGAGGCGATGCCCCTGACACAGGGTGAGGTAGGGCTTGTGCACTGGCTGGACGAACGACTCTGTCGTAGTGACAACACTGTGACGGAGGTCTCTGCCGCACACCCTTCTCCTGTGAAAGGCAGACGTGAGATTTGATGTTAAAAACTGACCAGAAGTGCACATTTGTAGGTGCTCCAGCTGCACCGGAAGCTGAGCTGGTTTTTAAATGGAGACATTTTTACAGCTTTTAAGTCATTCCAGACCCAAGTTCAAACAGTTTGAGATATTTAAGCCCTAAGTGGTCCCCAATTCACATGAAAAACTCCAGATTGGAGTCTAATTGCTCCTGATTGACCTATGTAATCACTCCTGAATGTGTCCGAGTTAAGAGCTGATCTTCGACCTCCAAGTTGCCACTTGACCTTTCATTCACCTTTCAGTTAATTTTGGCCTATGTACAAATCAACTGAAAAGGACAAAATGAGCCTGCCCATACTGATGTGCATCTAAGAGTTGGAACAGAGACTGAGGTCATTTGACCAACCTGTATACATTCACATTGGCTGAGAATGTCACAGTATGAATGACAGCTAAAGGGGAGATCTGCAGCTGAAATCAGGACAGAGCTACTGACTAAATGACAGGCCATTACAAACACATGAAGAGTATTAAGTGAGCTATTACCCGTGGTGAGCGAAGAACTGGGGAGTGGCCATCACATGAAGGATGAAGAGGGAGGAGGAAAGGAGCAGTATTTGGTACATCGTCTTCCTCTTTCCCACGTTCCCTCGCTGGGTCTCTTGGACTCTTCTCCGTGCCAGTCGGAGGGAAGAGGAGAGGAGGATGAAGAAGGGGTGACGGGGGGAAGGGTGTGGATTGAATCCAAAGTCTCCTCACGCTGAATATCTATGTGTTTCCTTCAAGGAGGACCACTCCAGCTACCTATAAGGAGAGGGCATGGGGAGAGGATGTGTTAAAGCAATAAAACGGAACAAAAAATTATGCGAACAAGGGGATAAATAAAGAAATTTAAATGGAATACAGTTCATTCTTTTGCAGCCACAGAGCAAATCCTACTTCCTTTGAAGCCATGGACCACTAGAGGGAAGGACTCTGGTGTCAGTGTCAGCTGTGTCATGTCTGCATTAGCAGATTTCTACAGGCGACCACACCAGAGCCTCTGCACTCCTTTACAAAAAAGGATTAGCACCCATTAAATCTGTGTAGAAAATGTTAATGGGTCTGGAGAAGCTCTGTCACTTATGATTAGCGGGGTCGCTGAGGACAGGTAAAGGGGAAGCCTGAGAAACAGCAGATTACTGAACCCGGAAGTCATTAAGTAGCAAATAAAAAAACTAGCTGAAACTGGAAAGTGGTCACATTTGTACGGCAGGGAGCAGCTTGAGCTGAGCAGTATGGGTCTGGGCAAAAGAGACACGCGATTGTGTCAAATAAAAATGAGAGACTTTACATCTGGAAACATCTCAATTACAAAATGGATCGTTTATAGCTCTTTTCAGTTTTTACTTTCAACTTTTAACATCCCTGATTTGTATTTTATATCACAAATAAAGTTGTTGCTGTTGGGTTTTTTCTCGGTGAATGTTTCTAAAAGTTATTAAACAGGGTGCAATGAGAAAACAGCAATAAAGACCTAACATGCATCTAAAGAGTTCATTTGCTCCCACTGTACATTTGGATTTCTGCGCTAACCCTAAATGTCCAGTTGACATTCCCAACGACACAGAAAAGCCTTCTGGAAAGATATTGGAGATCTCGCTGCTAGGCAGATGTTTGAATGCATCCAATAAGAACATAGAGGGGCATCGATGACCTGCACCTGCCCTGCCTCTGAGGTCACAGGGTAAAAGACAAAAAAGCCAGAGCACTCTCATTTCACAGATATGTTCATCCACCCTCACACCATATTAGATTATAACATACTGTAGAGGATTAAAAGAAAGACTGAGCCACCCATTCCCAAGTAGGACTGTCAGAGTGCATGACAGTCAGCTTGGGCCCGCTCCTGCCCTAATGTAAGCCTACAGTCATGTTTTAACACAGCCGATACTAAACCCCTGGGAAATCTCTCAGAGCACATTAAATCCATCCAGGCGGTATCACCAGTTTTCAGGACCGAAGCCTGCTGGAGAGTCCTCAGTTATCCTGGAGGTGACACTAAGCCACGGATGACAGTTTGCATGTCTCTCTCATCTCTGGCTGGCTTTGTGCCTGAAGACGTGACATGCACTTCTAAAGCCCTGCATTCATTCACAAATCACTTCAGAGAGCAGGACGCTGTGCAGCAGGTAGCCACTTTCAAGATGATATGTGTTAACGATTCAGCATCATTACACTGGCAGGGGAAGATCGCCACAGGGGGAAACACTTGTCCAAAAAGTTAGTGTCGGTTAGGACATTGGAGTTTTATCAGCTTTATTTTAAAGTCTTTTGGGTGTCAGGAAGTACATCAGGAACACCAGAGACTTAATCCATGTTTGTATATGCACATGCAAATGTTTCAAAGCATAATCAATCCTGGCCTACTGACACATTAAAAAGCAATCGGACCATTTTTAGATTCACCGCGAGAGGGCGCTGTTTTACAGGCACTGTATATAAAGTCAAAGAGACCCTCTCTCCTCCGCGCTATTCTCACGCACAGAGAGTCACGTTAAACGCATGGTTTCACGAGAGAATCGGAAATAAATACAAAGAAAAACCAAAGAGTCCTACATCAAAGAACAAGCGGGCATGCCGGACACACCATTAAACACGAGCCAAACTCCGGGGCGCCCGCATGGATACATAAGAATAATGACAAACCGTGCAATAAACAATCAGCTCCTCTAAGATGACTCCCGCAAAACAATTAAAAAAATTAAAAAGCACACACACTTGTACACTGCTGGTAGTAGAGAAACAGCCGGAGGTCTGATAAAAGTTAGTTTCCTTATATTCCGCCAAGTGAGGGGAGAGTCCAGTGATAAAACTCCGCCACTACTCAGGTTTGTCCTAGAGCTCGGACTGTCAGAGAGCATGGGGGGCGATGGTAGGACCTCCTCCCACTCCTCCAGCTGGGTGTCCCGCAGCTCACTCTTGCCTTCACTGGGGGTGGGGGGTGGTGGTGGGGGGGGGGTTCACTCGTGTGTGACGTCAGTAGGTAGACTACTCAGCTTTTTCATTCATAAACTATCGACTGCCGACTGGTTGGTAAAGAGACCCGAGAGAGGCACGCTGCCCCTCCCTTCAAGCAATTTACCCATCACAAGGAGGCAGATTTTGGGTGCTGGGATCACTCCTCCTGCTCTGTCTCACACACACATACGTCCACTGCTTTTGTGAAACGATACATTTGTTGGAATAAATATTTTTCTTTGTTTTGCACAAAGCAAGAATCACGCTGTTTCCCATTCCGCAAACAGCTCATTGCAGGGACAAAATAATCCAATCCTTTAATTAACTGCTAAAGCTGAAAAAAATAAAATAGTCCAAGGAAATCTATATCAACAATACTTATAAATCATGTAACCTATTATTGAGACTTTAAACATTACAACCCTGTTATGTGAAAACAAATGGCTACC
>NW_024582384.1:3556962-3730121 GCF_018398535.1 Haplochromis burtoni
CATATACGTTTAATCACCCCCCCCCACCCACCCACACACACACAGGCAAATAGATCCGCAAGTCACCACACAGATGCACACACACACACACACACACACACACACACACACATACCCCCCCCCACCCACCCACCCAACCAATGGAAATGAGCTCAGAAAGTCACCACACTGATGAAAAACAGCGTATTTTTTCATCCAGGTCAGAAAGTGTTGGACCTGGTCTATCTACCAGATTACTCTTTTAATGTATGTAAGTTGTACAGGCCTGTGATTCGGTATTTGCATGTACTCTGGTGATTTTAAACGAAAAAACCCCCCACCAATTTGAAGTTTTACTCTATACGATAGTTAAGCACACACGGTGCAATAACACATATAATTATGTGATCCTACAGATCCGCAAAACACACTACTCTCTTGTGATTTGCGGCACTTTTAACCCTGTATAGATTTTTATCAACAACATGGATAATTTTGCTAAGCAACTCTTCTCAGTACAGCTAGCCTACGCTGAATTTGAATTAGGTTGTTTTATCTAGCTAGCCTTACGAATTTCCCTTCTTTGAAGCGCACCTGTGAGTGAGCTGAAAAGTAACGAGCCCACTGTTTGTAGTATGTGAAAACTATCATTAACTTTGAAACACGGGTTAGTGCAGTGTCCTACCTGCAGGAATGTGACCTTTGAAATAGGCACAAATCTTACCCTTGCAGTATGAGGTCGTCAGGTGCGTGTGCGCGCGCAGGCTGAGCGGCGGCCATGAGCACGCGCCGCTGGACCGGCGGGTAACGAGACATTTCCATGGTGCCAGTTTCTTTTAAGAGCTTCTAGCGTTGGTGCATCGAATTAAAAAACCCTCGCTCTTCATTCGAGGTGCTCCCTCTGAGTCGACTGGCGGCAAATGAAATGTCTTTGGGCGTATTTCACTTGCTTTTTATGCAAAGCTTCCTGTGGAACGCAGGAATTGGATGGACAATCCCAAACCGGAATTCCTGTGAGTGTTTGCCGCTGATAAAACCCCCTCTCATGCACAAACACTCTCCATCCTGCTCAAACCGCTTGGCGAATCTGATTTTGAAGCATTTTTTTCTCCCCCACCACCACGTCCATTGTGACATTTTTAGTTTTTTTTTTAAGGCAAGTGCCTCCAGTCTTCTCACCTCACGGCCTCCTGCTGCCTATGCAAATATAGAGAACAGTGAAGCTCGCACTAGGCCCAGTGCAACAGCACTTACTACTATTCCATTAGAGGGTAGAGTTGAGTTTACAACTGTTTAAGGTCACTGCCAGATCAAATCTGTGAAATTGCAGCTTGTTACATGATAAGTAAGTAGATTCTTTTCCCTGCTTGCATGCATCCATTGTAGATCAGTGCAGTGCAGTGGGACAAATGGTAGCCTGTAACTCACTGTCAGACCACTATTATTATATTAAGAAAAAAAAGAGACTTTCCTGATCACCTCCCTTATATGTCTCACTCCCACCTCCACAGTAATGACCAACAGTTTGATAAACTGCAAACCCCAAACTTCTCCTGACATTTTCCAGATGCATGAATTCACTTTAGAATTCCCATCTTTAGAATTCCTTCCTTGTGATTCACTTTTTGAATCCTTGTTTGTTTGCCTGACGTGTGAGAACTCATTCGTTTGTTGGGTTAAATCGCCGCGCTCAGTCTTGTAAAGCTCCTGGAGCGTGTTGGATGTGTTCCTGCCTGTGTTCATAGGAATCTCATTTGAACCAAAGTGCATTTCGGTGGCTGCAGCTGACATTGTATCAGCAACAGGCTCCTCAACCTTCTCATTTAAACTGAGTTTAACTTTGACAAATCCGATGAGAAGGATTTAGTGTGCAGAGCTGCTCTGCTGCACATGCATTGATGTGTGCGTGCACACTCAGACAACTTCAGTGTGTGCATTTAGGGTGAGCTTTAAGTGGCAGAAACCGGAACTTTCCTTCTGCACTAATGATAAATGCCTTGATTTTTAAAAAATATGTATTTGTGTTCTGGCTTGTTTCTCTTTGTTATGCAATGATGCTGCTGTGGGGGATGTTTGGCCCTTTTTTAAGTGTTTGTTCAAGAGCTTATATTGACTAAATCAGACCCTCCCAGCATACAAAGAACTATTTTCTCCGATAACAAAGAGCCTACGTGCTGAGGCACCATGGGAACCTTTGACTTTGGGGTCGCAGGTGAGCATGCACCTTCAGCTCTGATTGCTCAGAGGGGGCGCATTAGAATAAGATGCAAAAATCAGCGTGGGCTTGTTTGTCAGCGCATTAGCCTGTGTGTGTTTGTATATTAAGGCTTGTGTAACAAAGTGGGAGGGTGCCTCTTTTTTCCTTTCTTTTTTTTTAAGGAACTTTCATTCTTTGAAATCAAGACTTGGCTGACAAAAGCAAAATCATGTAGCTACTGTTCCAGATTTGTCCCAGAGAAGATGTGGGGGGAGGGGGGGGGGATGAAAAAAAGAAGCAAAGCAGCACTTCCTCTTCAAAAGGAAACAGGAAAAGGCTGGGGGAGTGAGATTCTGGAGCCTGCTCCCTTGGAACAATAAAAATCTCACTTTGACAGGAAACGGATCTGCGTCAAAGAAGGCCTGACAGATTTTACTAAAGGGCAGTAGCAGTGACCCTGGATGGGGCATGTACAAGAGGGCAGCTGTTCCCCGACAATAACTCATTTAACTCAATAACTTATTACTTGCATTTTGAAAACACAGATTCCAAATCAGTGCTGAGGAGAAAGCTGCGTTAGTATGAATGCAGAGAATGGGGAGTAATGGGCAAACTTTTACAAGAATACACGGCTAATACGTGCACATCAGATACTTCTTAAAAAGGGAGTCAAGGAAAATCTAAATTATTAAAAGAGCAGCGAGTTGTTGCTCCCAGCAAGCCTGCTAGTCTGTTAGGCCATTCGCAAAAGCATGCAGACCTTTTAGAGAAACGTAAGTGTGGAGACGATTCCTTTTCCTACCAAGTGTTAAATTCAAGTTTTACTTCAAGTTTTTTTTAAAGCTTGCGTCATCCTTAATCAGTGTCGTGTGCCAGTGGAGCAACATAATCAACATAAAAGCCACTTTTAGGGTGAGATCTAACATTTTAGAAAAGGGACGCCAAAGTAGTGACTGATTGTGTTTTAGGTTTTACTGTTAAATAGTCAGTATGACAGTATGTAGATGCAGTAGTTTCACATAGTTTCTCTATTTCCAATCTCTGTGTTAATATAACCTTGGAATTTACAGAGGAGTTGCGAAGTATTTGATTTTGCCAAAGCCCTGCTGATTCATTCTGCTGAACAAGACTAGAGGTGCAGCCAGTGTCTCTGCTCTGATTTCCATGCTGAGCAGCCAAGCAGGACATCCTGTTGTCCAAGTCCTGCCACTAGTACCATCACTCCCCTGTCACCCCCAAAGCCAAAGCATGCAATCCTCCAAAACCATCGTGTTAATGACTTCATGTTGGTGGTCTCAGTGCTTCCTCTGTTCCGGAGCCAGACTATATCACACTATAGTTTGAGACTGATTGTGAACTCTTACAGACCCAACAAAACTATAAAATATCTCGTGAAAAATTTGTCTTATTTAGTTCTAACAAGTTTCAGGAAAATATTGATCGAGTGTTAGTCCTTCTTATCGACTCTATTTACTCTGTGAGATCTCCCAAAAAAAATTCATGAAAAATTTGCAAACTTCCATATGGTTCTTTAAAAATCACTTCCTAAAATATGGCATATTCTGGTATTTGTCCACTGAAAAACACATTTGGTACACTATTCTACTGAAATAAGTTAATGAGGTTGTCACTTTAAAAAAGAACTCTCTAAAGAAAAAGGTTTCACTGTCGTGCTTTAGAAATGAGATCTGGGAACCGCTTTATTTAATTTCTGAAACAGGGCATAGGCCTGTAGAGTATTGTCTACATTTGTTCATTTATTTTATTCATTTGTTTATCCTCTGATCTCTTCTTTTTCCATCACCCCCAACTTGTTGTTGCAGTTACTTGGCTCTTCCTGTTAAAAGAGACTTTTTAATTGCCACTGTTGCTAAGTGCTTGCTCACAGGGGGTTATCTAATAATTCTCTCAATTATTATACGGTCTTGACATTACAATGTATGGCAATTGTTGTTGTGATGTGGTGCTATATAAATAAAGCTGAACTGAATTGAATTGGTGTGTTTTCAACAAAAAGACCACTATTTGTTAGATCAGCCACAAGAAGATCTCTTCATCTTGCCCTGTTTTGCAGAAAAGGTGTCAAATAATACTGTTATTCTGTAAGGCTTGCTTTCATTTTTCTTTTCTGTCCTGATTGATATGCCCCCTTTTATGGCCTCTTTTTCATAGAGTAATTTTTTGCTCCTCCTGCCAGCTCTCTGTGTCAGTCTGTCAACAGTGTGGACTTTAAGCACATTCCCCAGAAACACACGTGAGTCTGATTGGTTTACTTACCGTAGTAATCACATTCTCCTGCTCTGAGGATATTCTGAACAGTGGCCATGTTAGTTGTGGCTTAAAGTCGATCCAACATTTGTTCTTGTTGTGTGTTAAGTGTGGGTGCTGTCATTGCTTAGCCGCACAAATCCTAAAATATTTTCTCCATTCATCCAGCATGATTTAATGTTAGTTCACACACAGATATTTATTGCCTAGGTGAGGTGTCACAGCGAGGAGTGATGTTTTATGAAGAGAAATGCTAATATGTCCTGGATATGAGATCCACGATACCATTGCCAGCTCTAATGATGTATCTGGTGTTTTACTGATGGTTTTTTTTCCACTATTCTTAGATTTACCTTCTGTTTTGTTTTGTTTTTTCAAACTTTTGCAGAAATAGGAGCGTTAGGAGCGCTTTTTATTTTCTCTTTGGATGAATAGGCATGATCTTTACAGAATATTACATTAAAATAGTAATTTCTTTCCATCAAGTGCTGCTCATAAAGATTTCTAAAGAGTACATTTTCCTGGCTAGAGGACAAGATGAGATTGCTTAAGTCTTTAGGATTCCTCTACATGACTTTAAAGTCTTGAATGGCATTCTACCTAATTCATGCTGCTTGTGTACAAATATTTTACTGAGAAAAGAGCAAACTAGATATTTTGGCAGGATTTTGACGTGCTTATAGTTTCATCATCAGATAATGCTTACTACCTTAGCTATCTTTGTCTTCTTGTTAGGACAAACAGAAATGTTGTAATTGAGAAATTTTAGGCCAGCACCAAAAAGGGGCAGAGGCAACAAGACTAGAAGAGGTGTGTAAAGATATATAGCAACTAATAGGCCAAAAAAAGATGTGTGGAGTCATGGTTCAACAGTAAATAGCATTTTTCAACATTATCAATGGTCCAATAAATTCAAAGTGTCAGAAAAGACCCTCAAATCAAGGCTGAAACCCAATAATTAATGGCTGTGATCGTCAGGCACCAAAGTGCATTAGAACAGGCACTAAAGGAGGACAGGGACATGTCTGAAAACTGCTGTCAGTGAACAGGGTTTGTTGCTACATCCATAAATCCAAGTTGCCTTTTTTAAGAATGACCATGCTGTTTAAGTAAAACTCTACACCACATTATTTTAAATTCTCCAAAGACTTACAAAGAGTTGTTAAGTATAGAACACAGTGGTAACAATTTAGATCCACATCTAAATGTTTTTGAAATAACTGTTGGTGTTATATACAAATGAGCCTTTTTTTAAAATTACAGTTTTGAGTTTGGATATTTGATACATTTCAAGTTTACAATTTTCAATATTATAGACTTAAAACTGTCTTCATAATAATTGTATTCCGTTTTTAAATTTTACACTAACATGGTCAGGGTTGTAGCTTAGAGCAAGTGTTCAGGCCAGATTATAGATGCACTAAATAAAAGGGTATGAAAGCTCCACTTGGGTCAAGAACAATTCTACTAGTTGGCTACCTGTTTATTGTTCCGCTGTAAAAATTGGGGCAAAATTTAATTGAACTTTTGCCATCAACGGTGAGCTCTGCGTAAACCAACATATAAAAGTTCTGAAAGTCTGCTCTGAAAGTTAGAGGCTCAACATAATCGATTCCCTTCTTGCAGTAACCAAAGAAGCCAAGTCAGTCAATTCTATAGATTTTGATGCCAGTCTGGAGCCGCTTTGATGACAGCCACAAGGATTTTGTCTGCACTGCTGAGTGGAGGGATATTGCACCAAAAAGGCTGAGTGACATCAGGCTGGAGCAGAGGGGGGGATTCTGCTCAGCCAGGCAGCCATCTGTTCCTGCGCTGAGACAAAGTCCACGGTTCATTAAAGGCAAGACCACCAACATGTTGGCGGTTTCTTCCTAAGATGTGCTACACAATCTCTTGCTTACGTTCAACAAGTTAGCAACATGCTAATGTCATGTATATAATAATATGTCATGCATATTTGAATTAAGGTTAAGTAAACCGATGATTCTGTCGATACATTCCCATCAGCGCTTCCCAGTGTTTACTACAGATTAGCAAAATCTCCGTGGTAAATGTTTTACCAACTACACTTCTTTTGTAACTTTTGCAAACAAAAGTCCAAAAAATCATGGTGCACTTAAAAAGAAAGCGACGCACTCCTTTTAGGCACTTTCCTTTCAGCAGGACGTTTTTTTTTTTTTTGGGAGGGGGTTGGAGGGGGGGTTGGTTTGCTTTTTTTTAGCTGGTGCAGACAAAACACAGTATCAGTGTGAGTTAAAACTCAACTGTTGTCAGTGAAGCAGCATGACTTCTTGCACTGATGAGAGTTTTATGAGAATCTACCTCGGAGACCCCCGCCGTGCTCTTTCTGTCAGGTTACAACTTGATTCTGATTGATGTGAACTGAGCATTAAAGTGGACCACCACAGCTTATGAGGGGGAGTGCAGTCTTGCAGTGCAGTGCTGTAATGACATACAGTGCTGTCTGAAATATTGTATTTACAGAGCCATCAGCAAACCACAGAGGGAATACCAGCTGAATGCTGTTGCTTTCTCCTAAAGTCTTAATGATAGGTTCATTAAAAAGGTATCTTGCTCTCTAACTAAGCACAGATGGCTGACGAGCAGTTATGGCATATCAAACAGGGGAGATTTATGTCAAACCGCAGCTGAACCTCGAAAACTCTGCACAACAGTCTCAACATTACATCTATTTGAGCTCTTGTCTGCCTCTGTTTTTACACGAGATCTAAAGCTGCACTGTCCCTGACATTGATTTAGGATAAATGTGACCATTCACAGCATCTATGGAGGGCAAACCAAGGCTAATTTAAACTGACAGTTCGCTCAGCATTGTTTTAAACATACCTGTTTAAATTATATCGCCACCAACTGGAAACATAGTCTTTGGTTTCCCTCTAACAGTGCCAATCAAAATTCACTGAAAAAGAAAGATTATCAAATAGAGTGACCTCTCCAGATGAGACAAATTGGCCTCTCTTTGATGGGGCCTACAGCTACTGTACACGGGCTTTATGAGACAAAGTACTCTCATAACTTTGTCAAAGACATTAGCAGCGGAGCACTAATGTGCCCACAAAAGTGTGTGTGGTATTGCACCATCCCAAAAATGTCTCAAATGCAATAGCACTGATGGCACCAAGGAGCTGATGATGGCATTAGGAAATAAATGGAGGCAAGGAAGGGTAGTAAAAGAAGGGAAAGTGTGTGTGTGTGTGTGTCTGCCACGAAACGATTTTAGCACAAACCCTTAATCCATTTGCCAAAAGCAGTGTGGTGCACAACACACCTATGTTTATTCTTCACAGTGTCACAATAGCTCAAATTGTTTGACATTTTGGGAAATGCTCATTACATATGCACTCACTATGAAGCGAGAACTAGCTGCGGGTTAGCTTATGTTAATATAACTATGTCTGGAGGTAAAAAACTGGTCAATATAGAATGTTTAAACACACTAATTAGCACAGTTTATGCTGTATGTTTAATGAAAGCAGCTCACCATCTTTGAGCTAAAGCTTCATGTTTCCTCATCTGACTCTTGGCAGGAGAGTGAATGTGCAAAATGTCAAACTGTTCCTATATATGGGATGAAATAAGTGACAGTCTGCTTAACAATGTTTCTTTATTTTTCACTTTTGCGTGTGTGCAGTTCAGAAGATTGTAGATTGTTTTCACGTCAAGCTTTTAGATGTCGAACTAAACCAAAGTCACTGAATTACGCAAGCCTGTGACGGTTGCCAACAGCCCAAAAGGGTGAGAATTCAGGATCACATCTGTCAAGGCTCGTCAGACTGGCTGTGGAAAAGGTTTGCTGTGTTTCAGCCCAAATCCCTCTGCTGCTGACTGCAGTTTCCTAGAGAGTCATTAGTGGGACTGAAGCCTTTCTCGAGAAAAATGGTGGATTTCCGCATGTCTGTGAGCAGAGAATGAGGCATAACTTGAGATGTCCCAGGAGAGATATACCCACTTACAAATAAAAGCCTGTAGACACGCTGTTGGTGAGCACAGCATGATTTACATCCTGTCTTCACCAACACAATGGAAGTGCCAGGTGTTTGAAGATGTGGAAACCCACTGAGCCAGTCATCTTATTTGGGAATGTTAACAAGTATTTGAGTCGCACATTTTAAGCATCAAGTTGCGAACAGTGTGTAGCACAGATGAGCAGAGATGCACACACACACACACACACACACACACACACACACACACACACACACACACAAATACACACAGACTTCCTTTTAGGGGTCAGTGTTTATGTCAGTGTGCTGGGACTGCAGGGCTTGGTATGTCTGGAAACAAGGACAGACCTGCTACAGGATGTGAAGCGGGTGTGGTGCTCAAGTTTTTCTCAGTCTCCCACAGACCTTGGGACACATACAGGACGCGTACGACACACACGCACACAAAACCAGCTACGCGTGATTGGCTTGATTCGCTCCGACAAGAGAAAATAGACATAAAAAGCATTCTTGTGGGAGCCTTCGACTAAAAACTCCTTCATTCACAAACACAACCCACAAATAGTCCCCACAGTGCTTTCCCATCTTACTTATGCAGAGGTTAATGAACTTGTTTTGAATTCCTTCACCTACTTGACAGGAACTACATTCCGAGCCTTGAAAATAGCGGCTGAAACAAAGAGAGGAAGTGATGTGAGAGCACTTCCTATCGACTCCCTTCTGAATTTATCTCAGTCCTGCAGACTCGCCTCCCACTCGGCCCCACCCTGAAAAAGGTTAAGACAAAAAAAAAAAAAGCATACAGATATCTGAGCACCTCAGCACGGTTCACCCCACCATTTGAGATCCAGCAAAACAAAATCTTCCAATTGTTCCCGGTCTTTGATCCCCCTGGTCCCGAGCCTTCACTCATTCTTTCAGCCAAGGTCAGTCTGGTTGGGATTATCCACCCCGGCTGGCCCAGACTTAATGTTTTTTAGTCAATTCCCTTGACTTAAAATAAATGTAGATGTATTGGCGGCGAAATGAGCAGGATACATCTGTAACAAGCGTTAGGGCGTATTTTGCGCTTGATTCAATATAAACCTGCTGTGAACTCTGACCTCTGATTCATGTGGCATTCTGCCTCGGGGCCTGTGGCAGAAAGAAAATATCCTTGAGTGCAGAAGGTGGGTGTCTCGTTCGGGTTCCCTGCTCAAAAAGTCTGCACTTTTGCCTTGAATGTTTATTCTGTCACGATTCATTTGGATGTGACAAATGGTCACCGTGTAATCCACTTCTTTTTTCATAAATATGCAAAACCCATAATTTAAAAATTTTCCTGCACTGTGCAGGTACGTATGACTGACTCGAGAGCATATTTGCCACGAGATAAATGTCTAAACGTGGCTTTAATAAGCACACAGCTAGAGTTCAATTTCATAAAAAATCATTAAGCAGGGCTATACGGTAGCATGAGGCTTTTAATGTTGATGTAATGGTTCTGTAGGCAACATTAGAGAAGGGAATTAGGGGTGAGAGACAGGAAGCGTCATTTAGTTACTGGCTCAATCTGCAGAAACAGATCTTCCGGGCAGCGGGCGCTTCCCTGTGTTAACACTACAACAATATATGAGTCACATTGCAGGCTGATAGATGAGGAGATGAACAGGAGGGAAGGGTGGACTGCAACGGAGATAAAAGCCTAACAAAACCGTGCAGTAGTAGAAGTAGAAATCTATTGTGTGCAAGACAGATAGACAAAGAGGGTGGTCGGTTTGGCCAGCAGCATTAAAATGGGTAAGCTGGCTGTTCAGCTAACAGTGAAAATGGTGTAAAATGAATACCTTCTGTTGTGATTTGTGCGAGAGGAAAGCTCTGCGCTTAGGGTTTTGCGTCAAGATGAGGTTTAGTGTGAAGGCCGCCAGAGAGTGAAAGATAAATTACATACACAGCACTCCGTCTTCAGTTCACCGTGGATATGCCGTGACCCTGTTACCGGTTGAGTTTTTTTTAAAGTAACTCAAGAAAAATAAATCTAGTTTCGCCTCGACTATACTTGGTCAGTATTAAGTTGCATTCAGGGACACAAAACAAGCCCGATCACTTGATTTCCTGCAACCTGCTGATGCTGATATTCTTTCTCTCAACCTCATCTCCACTCTCAGTCACTGGCACCATCTGCAGCATTTCCCAGCATGTAATATAGACATATTATTTAACAAAACAAAAAACAAAAACCCCCACATGTAGTAATGAAAAATCTAATAAAGTGTTGAAATCCCATACAGGGAAAATCCCCTCGGTTCTGTCATGTTTGCACACAGGCACACACGCTAATACGGGTTCACGTTTCTCTCTGTCTGTATGAATGCGTGTTGGACTTTCTGAGTAGAAGTAAGATTTAAAGACTGCTAAATATAATGACGACCCATGCCCCCCTCCCCCAAATCTTGCTCCTAGCCAAAGGAAAAATCTGAGGTTCCCACCTTTAACAATCCTCTGCAGGCCCATCTGTCTTTCTTAAGAGCCTGTCAGTCAGTGCTGTGGGATTTATCAGCTTGATAAATGGACCAGCTCTCACATGGAAAGGCGCCATCCGAGGCTACCGGTCATAAAGTGGCTTAACGTGATTTTGGATGTCACCATCAAACAGCTGCTTGTCTCCAAATTTGTTCACACTACTGCCTTAAAAAATTTATATTTGTTTGGTTTTCAATCCAAACTGGTTTTAATTGACCAGACAAGTTGTGCAGTCTGACAAATTCTATATTTGAATTACCAATAACAATAAAGAAGGAACTGCTGGCTTCCCTGAGATTTTTATCTTTTCTGGGGAAGTGAACACATCGCTTTTCTGCCACACATGGCCAACGAAGATCTGGGTTAAAATTCAGTCTGCTTTTGTTCACAGACATTGCTTTTGTAAGGTTTAACAAAACCTGGATAAGACTGGGAAGAGAGGAAAAGGTCTGCACACTGCGTGGCTCCAGTTTATCTAAACATCCTTTAAAGGCAATGGGATCTTCTTCGGGCATATCTGACGACTGCAATAAAGACAAATTGTGTGTAGACCTTTTCCCCGCTTTGTAACTGCTATTTTCGGTCTTAAACCCAAACCTTTTTACGTGGATACACACAATATTTTGCTCTTTTTCAAAGGTTTGTGGTTCTGAAACTTGAAGTTGCTGTTTACCTGTTAAAGCAGAAGCTACAACCACAATTGCTTTGCTGCATATTTAAAACACATTATCAGTTAACATCTCACAGATGTGTTCACTCAAAATTTTGTGACTTGCCAGATGTGTTTGGATAAGGTTGAGCCATTGTCTCTATATGAAGTGAATCCTTTGCACAAAAACATTCCTTTCTTCTGTGTATGCAGAATTTTTGTTTTTCCATGGATGGGGTGTGGGTGGCAGCACATCACTGCAGTGACCAGGGGCAAACAAACACACACTTGTACACATGGTGTCTGGCTATTGATCATCAGCCTGACTACTAGCAGCTCTTATCAGCGTGTTGGCCCGGCTTGGTCGGCTGTCTGCACTGGGTCACTTTCTCAGTTCAATCAGCTCTCTGTGTTTATCAGTTTGCGTGTGCATACTCTGTGTGTGGGAGAGCAAAGGAGGAGTCGAAGAGCAAAGGAGGGAGAGTAAGTAAATGAGTAGCGAGGTATAAAGGTTGCAGATGGCTTCAGCAACCTTTCGCTCTCCGTCTTTGTCGGGACACTTGAAGCAATGAAGTGTTATCTCACAGCTGAACTGCCTATTGAAGCTCCAAGTGTCCTTTCAAGGCTTTTAGCAGGAGAATAATGAACTATGTGTGTGGGGGTGCATCTGTTTCCTCTCTAGTCTTCCTACTTCATTTAATGCTTTTTTAAAATTGTTTTTTGTTATATCTTTCAAATACATGTTACACATTACTTTAAAAAAAATCTACATATATATATGAATTTGTAATTAGAATTTAAATCGACAAAATTCTAAAGTATTTTATATTTAATCAGTCACATAATGTTATAATTTTTCATTTGCATTTTGCTATTTTATTTGTATTTTTTATTTTTGCTAGCTCAGCCAGAGTTAAGCTGAAGACATCTTGGTTGGTGGTGTAAGATTAGCACATCGGGCCTCAGACGGTTACAGATTAACTGACTAAGGCAGCACTGATATAGTATGCAAACACTTACCTTTTAGCCCTTCTGGTAAACAAAGAGCAATATTTGTTTGGGGTTTTGTTTCTGGATGATCCTTCATGCTTTTGTGGGGCTCCGCTATCTCTCATGGGATATAGCTTCTCTTTAGCAGCTAATTGCGCTTTTATGTTCACCAGCTCCTCACTACATCTGTCTAGCGGTAGTGAGGCCAAAGAGCTACCTGCTAAATGAAAAGAGCATTGATACGAGTTGTGAAAGGAACAAAAACAGGAAAGAAGCCTATAGGAAATCACTGCCTGGTGATAACGCTGCAAGGACACTTTTTACAGGTTTAGGTTTATCAATACCAGTGTTGGGCAAGTTACTTTGAAAAGGTAATTAATTATAGTTACTAGTTACTTCTTCAAAAAAGTAACTGAGTTAGTAACTGAGTTACAATATTTTAAAAGTAATTAATTACTTGATAAGTAACTATTGTGTTACTTTAAAAAAAACAAAACGTTTAACCCTCTGGGGTCCAGGGTATAATTGGCCATTTTTAACTACTTTGGATTTTCCCTCCACATTTTCCCTTTAAAAACTATTTACTTTGCCTTGTTTGGTTTCATCCTTTTCAGCACAACCTCACGTGTCTGAATTTATAGTTATGTTTTCATTTTGACATACTGTATTAACACAATTGATCTAAAATCAGAGTAGAAAAAAGTTCTATTTTTTACTGTAGCAACCACAAACATGTTTAATGAATCATATTTCATACTTGTAACGCCGTTATTCCCATCAGTGATCAACACTCACTGCAAATGCTCTATATTTAGCATTTAGGTAAACGCCAACAAGCTAACCGGCTCTTCAGCTAACACGCTAACAGACTGATATTTATGATGCTACTTTAGCTGCTGAAAGATATAGCAGGCATTTTGCCTCATCACAGAAATAGCACAGTCATAACATGTATTGGATAACTACTGATATGAAACTCAGTCATCCTTAAGGTTATTCATTACACCTGAGCCTGTACTGACGTGGCAAGTCAATACAACTGCATAAAGCCCAAGTGTTGCTGATTATAATAGGAATGTAAATTTAGGCATAAACCAAAGTCTGGAAGTTAATCTCTATCATTAAGGATAGAGTTTAAATTTTTTAAAGGCTCAGTAAATATATTCCAGTACAGTCTGGATGTTAATGAAGCACAAGTGTTAGTGAAACAGACATCAAATTTTGTTAATTTGTTTTCATAGACAGGATTTGTGTTTTCTATTTTCAAGAAGACACAAAAAGGTTGCAGCACAGTTTTGTAGCAATCTGTCAAGTAGATTTTTAATTTAAAGCAAGACTGTAAACCTTCCAGTGGCACTGAAGGAAGAGTCAGGAGCTCAGATCAGTTTGATTTATGATCTGGGCAAAATCTCACGATATACCACCCAGTAGCTGTATGTATATTTCAGCCTGCATCAAAGCTGTAGAATCACTGACTTGTCAGCCTAACAGTGTCATCACCAGAGACATGCCGCCAGCATAAGTAACATAAAAATATTTCTGATGCTTCAAATATGATTCCCACTGATGATAAACTCGAACATGTAAAAGGCTTCTTTGGTTAGGTGTACTCGCCAGTTCCCTTCTGTCGTAGCTGGTATAGAACAGCTGATGGAACAGGTGGGTGTAAAAACTAACCTCTTGCTTGTTTGTTTCTCACCACCACCCACCGTTGCTGCCTCAGTTCATTTATTTTCACTTTCCTCGTTTCATCCCTCACCTGCTCCGTGTGTGACAAGTTGTTTGCGAGCTTGTTTTACAGCTGGGAGTCACACATGGCAGCGATAGATTTCACTACTATTTCTGATCCGGTAGGACTTTGATGTTATTCAGTAGTACTGCAAGTTCTTACGTAAACAAGTGGAGATGACACACTCTGTATTGTGAGGAGATCGGTTGTGTACAGATTCTGCTCCGGCCGTTGTTGGACACCTGTTTGAATAGTGTGATCCAACAATTCAGTCTGTGTTTGTTTAGCTATTAGACCTGAAGGACGCTGACTCATTTACACACCAAAGCAAGCATGACTGAATAGACCAGTTACTCTGAAGGTGAAAACAGTCTTTTTGTTCTCAGCTGCCCTCTTGAAGCTCTGAGTTGTTAAGTTTGTATATATGAGCTTAAAGCTCCCAGAAGACTAGATTCATTAAAAGCAAATACATTTATCTGCTTTATCGTTCCTTGTCACATACTGTAGCGCTGAAACTTGCCATTGTTTATGTTTTATATGCTTCCAATGTCGTTCCTTGTGTTTTTCTAAGATGGTTATAGCGAAATGATTTATTCGGGCATTTAAAAAATAACAGCACCACCGTTCAGCTCCAGTGCTTCTGCAGATGTTAATGGAGTGAATTGATTGAACCCAGTTTTTAGAGCTGTGTACATCCTGGGATTCAAAGTGAGTAATTTTCTTCCTGTGTGTGATTTTTTTAAATGAAGGTATGTAATGACCCTTAAATTGAGTTAGAAAGTTACATTTATTTCTTTCATTCTTAGTTTTGTTTCTCGTTGGTTTTCTCTTTGGTCGTTCCCATACACAGTTTACAGGTTTGTTTTAAAACGGTACTAAATTGATGCATGTAGCTCTCCATTCAACCAAGTATGTTTACATTTTTTATCAGCTTATTAGTTCCTGGCAGGTTATCGGGCTTGTTTTCTACATTTGGTCTGTTGTAATCAGCTCCACTGATTACATCTATCCACAGAGGACCTTTCAACATGACACGGCCACATGTTTTTCACTATACTACAGTACTACACTTTACAAAATAAGATAAACAAACAAACAAAAACAAAACTATGTGGGTCGATGTAGATAAGATATATTTTATTTACCCATATTTTGTAATTTTAAAAAGAGCCTAGCAGAGGAGTACTATAGCTCAATATAATAGAAGACAGTATGATAGAAGGTAACAACTACTGTGAAATTGATGTACAAAATAAAGTAAAACAAGTAGAAATATAAATAAAAGAAACCACATCCACATTACAAGGAGCTGCTCAGCCATGGAAATCGATGCCTTATAAAGCATACAAAATGCATTGTTTAAAATATTTCACCTTTAGAACGATCCATTTATTTAAATTGTTTATTTTCCTTCTGCAGAGTCGCTTGTAATTTAGATTTTACACACGTTTTTTCATCGCTAAGTGACTTTCCATGCACAGCATCAGATAAATGCGTTCATTTGATTTTGCTGTTATTCATTAAAGCAAACAACCTTTTGTTCAGATTGTGTACCTCAATTCTTTTGTTCTCTATTACGGCAAAATGCAAACCATTTTTGTATGCATTTCGTTTTGTGTTGTCTTACTGGCTGATTTGTAAGTCTGAGCAACTAGCTATGCAAAATAAAAAAATTAAAAATGTAATATGTTATATAAATACAGACTCCTTCAAATAAATCTTTTGGTTACGTTTTTGATTGCTTAATTGACGGCCTTATTTGACGTTTGGTATTTGCATGAAGAAAAGAAAACACTAAAATGGACTGTTGTGTTGGACTGTTGGACTGTTGTGTTATAAAATGCATTTATGCTTTATGTATGTAAATGTAACACAGTGTAAAAAATCAAGGTGTTTATTTTACACATATCAAAAATAAAACTAAGAAAGACATTTGGTGGTTTTACTGTTAAATTACATTAGCAAAGACTAACTAGCTCTTCCATCACTCCCTTTCCTTGATCTGAGAGTCCGGGTGCCAGGATCGTTCACCACCTGAAAGAGGAAGGCTGAGGCGGATGTTGGATATGAAATCACTTCCTGCTCGGGGTCTGAATATAGTCATGATTCGGTAAAGAGAGGATGTTTACATATTGGGCTGCTGGCCTGACACAATAGGAACAGCTCAGAGCATCTTTGTGGCATGACGGCAAGCATTGTTGTGCAGAAATGTTCTTTCTCTCTCAGTCTCAGAGTAAAGTTCCACTTAGTCCTTATTGTCCTGCTGCATGCTGGGATATGTGTGTTCCTATTTTGCTGGGGAAAATGTAGCTTTCTGGAGGCTGATGCCTCAGAGGATGAACATTGCCTTTCACTATCTCTGTTTATCTACTTGTTGTGCGCCATGTTTGTCAGAATTTTTCCTTGAGGGTCGACTGTGAGAGGTTTTTGCTTATCTTTAGTGATGTTCGTATCTACTCCAGGATGAAGCTAATTTCGGTTTATCGTGAAATAATTATTCATTCATTGCAGCTTGAAAATATTTGCAAGCCAACAGAAAACCCAGCTCACTCCTGCAGGGATCCAGAGAATAATGTCACACATATGGTGCAGTAGTACAAGCCTGAGAGCAGGTGTTCCATGTTATCTGTGGAGAATTGACTCTGCTCTCCTGGCTCATTCACGTTTCTCTGTGACCTGCTCAGTTTATATTTGAACATGAAATGTGGACGGAAGAAGACACACACAGACACAGTTGGTTTGAGTTTGAGTGTTTTGGGTGATTTTTTCCCATATTTTAATGTATCGAGGAAAGCAAAACAAGACCCCAGCAGGTGACTGCCATACATCACAGCACCAAGGCAAGAGATGTAATCTATAATAACAGTGATGTTAGCATCAGCAAAGGAAGATGTCATGTTAGGTCATTTGATGTTGGCTTTTTTAAAATTTTTATTTCTTTTTTTTTTAAATTTTTAACTATGTTGTCTGAACTGCTGAAAACATTACAATGTCAAATCTTAAGTAGGTCGACCACTGAAACCAGTGGTTTTAACTGTTAAAAAACCCTCAATCCAATTACTCTCTTTCATTTAGTCTACTTGCTAAAAATGTTCATATTTCATAATTCATTCTTAAAACTGATAATAAAGTGCACTTTCAGTAATGCTTAAGTTTTTCACATTAAGGAAATCTAATGTCATTACTGCCGTAAATCACCAAAACTATCTTTTCAAACCTTCTTTTCATGTATTTCACATCAGTGTGGACCACGGTGAAGTAAAAGACAAAAAACAAACAGGAGATCCTCAGTTATTTAATGTTTTATCTATCGACAAAGGAGGACATTTTCTGTAATGTCTGTCTCTGTAGGTTGTAAAGTGACGATGACTCAAACTCTTTTGGCAACCAATCTCATGATGCAATCTATTCTTAAAGATTTAAACGTTACACTTCCTGCTGTAAAATGCACTCACTAATCACCTAATGCTAGCCTGGCTGTGGAGGCCTGTCATGTTCAAGAAAACAGTTTGAGATGATTTGAGCTTTTTGATACAGTGTGTTAGCCTGCTGGAAGGACCCATCAGAAGATGGGTACACCGTGGTCATAAAGGGATACAAAAACACTACTGATTAATTGTGGTGTTTAAACAGTTTCCAGCTTGTAGTAGAGGGCCAGAAATGTGCCATAAGAATATCCTCCCATACCATTATGGTATTAGTTTAGCAGAATGGAGCCATGCTTTCATGTTGTTTATGCCAAATTCTCACCGTACTGTCCAAATGTTAAAGCAGAGAGTAGTTGATCAGTTCTAGCTCATCAGACCAGGCAACATTTTTCCATTCTTCTAGTGCCCAACTTCTGTTAGTCTTTGAGAGTTGTAGCCTCAGTTTAAGCTAACAGTTTGACAGTTTGGTGTTTGACATCCCTGGCATATACTGTGAATACTGTCTGCAGAAGACCCCCCCCCCCTCAACAAAACAAATCCAGCCAACTTTAAGCATCCAGTTTTATCCCTAGCAATACACCCATCAAATCTGATGCAATTTTTATTCTTAGCATTCTGATCACTAAATAACATAAAACGCAAGTATCTATGATCTGTGCACAGAGTTTGTGTGGATTCGATTTTTGACTTTTGGCTTATTCTACACTGTTTGCCCATTTTACTTACCAAATTCATCACTGTGTTAAAACTAAATTCAGCTCCCTAAGTAAGGATTAATCGTATTCTCATAAAATTATTTATTATTTTCGAGATCAGGGTGGATAATCTCAATTTATTTTAAGAGCAAGCAGTGCCATTAATCTTTCCAATAGTAGTGAGTAGAGGTCAGGACCAAGGTATTTGTGCCGGTCCAGGAAAAAGCAGCAAACCCTGCAACAGCACAAGAGGAATGAGGAATGTTTAGCCTGTAGAGGGAGCTGTAATCTACACAAACTCTCACATACAAGTCTCCAGATAAGCATGTAGCTGATCATTGGTGAGCTCCCTCTCCTGCAGCACCACCATCAGGTGGAAGAAACTGCAAAGAGGCAGTCTGCACTCTTTTCAGCATATCATCGATCAGTTTTGTGGAAATTATTTGAAAGAGATGTTTTAATAAATGCTTTGGCATCACCAGCAATACAAAATACAATCCTTCTGAGGATTTTACTTACAATTTAGCCAAAAAGCACGTTCATTAAATTGCATTTTTCCTTGATTAATCAGCAAAAACAGATGATGTTGCTTAGCTCTGAGCTCTCATGTAGAACACTTTGGCAATCAAAATGTGTTACACAGACTTTTAAAATAAACTGTTCTACTTTTGAGTGGATTTATTCCAGTGTCTGATTATCATGATGCAATAAATGCGGCTCTAAGTGCCCACTACGCGTGACTCATTTTTTTGGTATTGCAGATCCCATGTCTATTTTTGTTTCCCCTTCTGTTTCTCCTCTAGTTTCCATTATCACACACTGCAACATGAAAGCGGGGAACCCCTCGTGGTGGCGGTAAGCCTGATTTTCTCACTGTTCACTTCACAGGAATTTGCTTTCAGCCGGGTTCGATTCTTTAAGTTCAGCCACAGCTTTCGCTGTGAGGGGGGTTAAGGCGAGGCTTAGATGAGGTGAAAAGAGAGGGGAGTGGGGGGTCAGTGTGAGGTTGCAGTAGTGCTATTTACAGTGGGATTAGAGGTTGACCCGTCTCCTCTGTTCTTCCCTCTGAAGCTCTGATGCTTTGGGGGACAGAACAACAGCACCCATGAGAAACTGGTGGGAATAAAAGAGGAGAAAGGACTTCTAATCTGTTACTAACTGGTAACAGCAAAGTTATTTTAAAACTAGTCATATATTTTTACTCTGCAAAGTTATTCTTTCCCACTTGATGGCTGTTGAGAAGGTGCCCGATTTGTCAAGCGCTGGAGTCAGTGAGGGGAAATCCTGTAGCACAGCAAACATAATGAATACAGTCATAGTTAAAGAAGCCCTATCTAAACTCGGTAAAGTGCTCTCAACCCACCTCCACCAAGGCCAGTGTGCTATAACTTTTAAAAGCATCTTAATCTAAATAGATTTGTTCAATGGAAGTAGAACAGGTTAACCTCTGGTTAATTTAGCTTGTTTAGCAATTGTTGCAGTATTAGGAGCACATTTATATCAATTTATGAAAGGCAACCCTCTCACAGTTGACTACCTTGAAGGACGTTTGCAGCTGATCTGCAGAATCAGGGAACTCTTAGTGTTTCCTGTCAAGTTAATTGATAAAAACAAGTAAAGCAGCACAAATATATCATTGTTCCGTGTTAATTTTCCAGCTGTTGTGCTGGTAAACACAAATGATCTATCCACCATAAATCCCACGTGTGGTCCAACTAGACGCCACAGTGGAGCTAGTCCTGGTTTTGCTGGTTAGTTTAACTTTTTGGGATAATTATATCATTTCTTTCTATTTTTGCCTATGCATGCACATCCCACAGTGGATTTTAAGTCATATTTTAAAATTTGTCTTAAACCAGTAAATAGTTTTAGATTCAAAGGGTTTTACAGAGGTATTGCATTTACTGTTTGGGAGTTTCACTCGAAATGACGTAACTGCAGAGCTGCTTGACAGGCAGCTTCAAGGCCACGCAGGGTCTGTTTTCTCAATATTTCATCACAAGCAGATAACAGATCTGGAGAAAGATGTGGAGGTGAATCCAATTGTCAAACTGGAGGCTATCGTTCTGCTCATTTATTTATTTTTTCATTTATTTGTTTTAAAAAATATATATATATATAGTGGCTAGTAGTGTCCTACCATTTCTCAAGCATTGCATTGTAGGTTTAAACCATTTCACTTCCTGTCATTTGGGACTTAGTCAAGCCTAATCTGTTCATTATTATAAATACCCTTAATCAGTTATGTTTGCACATCTGAAAGCTGCAATAACAATAACGATTGTTAATATACCAGCAGAGTAAAAACATATCGTGACCATTTTAAAATTAAGCTGCAAAAAATGATCCAGGTTACACTCTTCCCAATCAGGCCTTGCACTAGTTGTCTTAACGTGCTAAAAAAAAGTTTATGTCAAGCTGAGGCAGGAGGCGACCTTATAGGACATGAAATTTACATTATCTGCACATTATTTAAGCAGGTAAAATCACATCACATAGTCATCACCATGCAGAAATACCAAGAATGGAGTTGTGAACATTGGATAAATCAAAATTCTGGTTGAATACTGTCAGCAATTTTTTTTTAAATTATATTTCTTTTTAAAAATAAAGCCAGCCATGTGTGACAGAACTCTTCGGGCTGTAAGTAATGTAGTATGGTGAAAAGTCAGGGCATATTGCTTTCTTTCTCTGATTTAAAAGGGCTTTTAGAGAACAAATACTTCATAAGACTCAATGTCCCTTTTTGCAAATATTCAGGGAAATTATTTTGATCTGTATCAAAATAATTGGGCTTTTTTTAAGCCTGCAAATCTTTGCATGTCATTGCAAAAACACATAAAGAATTCTATCAATCAAGCTGTCGTGTATGTAAATGATCTGTTTGGGTCTAATTGTTTGTAAAAATAGTGGCAAATATATGTTAGAATATATGTTTATATGATAGGAAAAAAACCCAGTAATGGTGGAAAATAGCTAGTTCACTCATGAATTTCACTTTATGTTATGACATCTAGACACATTTTTCAGACATTTAAAGATGATAAAATGGTTAGGGCTAGGAAGCACCTTAACTGTGGTCTATCTTTAGCAAGATTTGAATTCATAATTTAAGCCCATAAACATGTCCTTCTTTGCTTTGTGATTTCAGGAAACACAACATCAGGAGAAGGAAACTAAACTGACTGCTTGGAAGAGAGAGAGAGAGAGAGAGAGAGAGAACAACAAGAGGTGTAAAAAAAAGAAAAAAGAAAACCACTTTTTCCTTAAATTTCCAGAGACTTAGCCAATTAAAAAAAAAGAAAAGCTAAAACAACATGTTGAGTGTTTTTGTTCCAGCTTCTACTGTTCATACCGGCTATTACGAGGTCCCTGTCAGTGTAAGTGATGGTGGAGAAAATCCACAGAGCTGTAGTGCAAATAAGAAACTGGAAAACTAAATCTGGAAAACAACTGGCTTTAAAGTTTCATGATACGTTATTGATTTGACCAAGTCAAAGCAGTGATGCCTCACACTGGTTTAGGATAAACTTTGAAATGGATATTTACACAGAGTGAAAGCTGCTTATATAAACTTTTATTAAAATGGATCTGGAAACCCATCTTTTAACATTTAATGTGAAGACGTGGCATCACATTCCTTATCTTTCTGTAGTTCACTGCTCTTCCTGCTCCCAGAATAGCTAACAAGCCGATCTAAACATCTATTTAAGCAACATAATTTATATAGATAGAATCATTATTTACAGCAGAAAAAAATACTTAACTTTATTGAACATTGTCTTTCTCTCCCAGGTCCTTGTTAATAAATTATTTAATATTTTTTCTATTTTGAGTGTTAATTTCTTGAAGGAAGAATATGTTGGTTTAAAAGATCCATTTCCTACTTAAAAGGAGTAGAACTGGCAACAATCCTTACTGATGAACTAACCCTAGACAGAGATGTAATTGATTGTCTTACCATTATTTGGGCTTTTATTTGAAATATGATCAGTTTATTTTAATTAAAAGGCCAGATAGGTTTAAATTTGTTGTAATTAGACCATTACATAGTCAACCTTTGTTTGATTCAGATGCCTTAGATGGTCATAGACCAATTTCTCACCTTTTTTTAATTGCAAAAATTCACGAGTTGTTTTGAAACAGCTTTCTGATCACATCAATGGTTTATTTGAAGACTTCCAGCCACGGTTTAACATTCTAATTACACGACTGCCTTAACACTACATTAAATTGATTAATAGACTCAACTGGCCTATCTCAAATTCTAAATGAGCCCACCCATCATCTTAATCACACTCTCAGTCTTGTCATGACACATGGTAGAGAAATGGAAATCCTTCTTTTGTCTAAGAATTTCTTAATAACCTATTATCAGACTTTTCTGAAAACTGTGTGAGATGCTTCTAGTTCATCCAAAACACCACAGCCAGAGCGCTACCCATGACTATCCAGACACTCTTTTTTTTTATAAGATTGTATTTAAAACTTTCTTTTTCCATAAAGTTTTTAGTCAGGGTAGATTAGGTGACCCCTCCTTTAGTTATGTCAGATGCTGTTAAACTGTCTTCTCTCTCCTATAGTTTGTTTTTTTGTCCTCTCTATTTCTATGCTCTTCTTTTTCTCCTGCCAGTCTGATCACCATGGTAGTGTGCAGATACTACCATGGTGATCAGACTGGCACTGGAGTGCAGATAGATGCTGAGTGCTCAGCTCTTTGAGGATCAGGATCAAAAAGACATCAGACCACCTTCTTCCTTAGGTCCACCTGAGGCCTTTGTTTCATTATAGCAGAACCAGAGCTGTCATACTTATACAATTAAAAATAAATATCAGTGCAAAGATTGTTGTATTGTTTCTTTTTTATTTACATGTATGTAAAATGTTATATTACGTATACATGAATAGCTTACAATTCATTTTGTAAGTGCCAGAATTAGTTAAAAAAAAAAAAAAAAAGAGTTTGGATGTTAAACAGATGTTTTACTGGACAAATGGCTCCGTCAGAAGTTCAGTGAATTTTGCAATAATTTTGAATGGTCTTTCAAAACTGTCATATTCTGATTTAGTCTGCAGCTGAGGTCAGTGATTTTCCTCCATAACTGTTATGCTGTGGGAAATGTTTGTGTTTGGCAATGCTCTCCACCTAAAGACCAGCTTCACAATACACAAGACAGCAAAACAATATATAGTATATATAAAATATGGCGGCCTCTCCTTGGTACCAAAACTATCCTGATTTTTGACAAGTCCAATGTGACCTGGGGATATTTGGCTTACTGTAACATATTGTAAATAAAGACCTAATGTGAAACCATGGAGGAGCTTTATGAGCACAATTCCAAAGACCACATAGTGTGGAAGAATATTGTAAAACACAAATATTTAAAAATTAAAAAAAAAAAAAAGAAAGAAAAAGGAGTGCACGTCCCTGCAGGAGTCACTGACTGCAACATCCGGACCTGGGAGAGGCAGACGTCACGCGCGAATTGTCAATCCTGCCGAAAATAGATAAGGAGAAGAAGACGCAACCTCACCTTTGGACCCATGACAACCGCAGCGCCACCTTCGCCAGCTGACTGTATCGAGTTCACTCACTCCGCTCACAGGCTCCCTGCTTTTGTTTTTTTCCTACTCTGTTTTATGAAGCGGTGACATTTGTGAGAAATGAAGCCGAGTACGCGGCACATCCTGCTGCTGTGGATGCTGGTGTGCTCCGGCACGACGCAGGCGATAGAGCCCATTAGCACCACCATAGCTGTCGGCATGGCTGCGGCTCTCACCGGGATTTTAGCTAGGTATCAGAACATTTTTTACTATTTCCACGAGTGCTGCCGACCAGAGTGGATTTCTTTCAACAAGACAGGTAGCATACCCACCAAACACACCTGAACCTATTCTGAACTGCACACAAACAACACACCAACTGTCGCTAACTGCCGCTTTAACGTTAGCTGAGCGGGGGATGTGCTACATGATAAGCTAGCGATACGACTAGTTTATTGGTATAAACATGTATAGTGCTTTTCTTTTCTTTTCTTTTTGCATCTTTAAACTTGATAAACATTTTTTTGCCTGCTGAGCGTAGAGCGACGCATTTGTCACGTGTTCGTGACGAATAAGGAAGTTCTGCGTTGTAGAGCAAGAAGCTAGTTGGTTTACATGTTTAGCGCGGTATCACCGTGGTGCTATGACTATTTTGCCGCAGAAAACGACTCATATCCGAAATTAGTTAGTTTTAACGATGAGAGCGAGACACGTATATGTTCTTTTGCATATTTTTTTGACTGTCGGCGTGCTAGTTAACGCATTTGATCCGATCACAACAACAGTGGTTATCGGTATAGGCGCGACTCTAGGGCGGACTATCTACAATTACTTTCGCGAAAGCTGCGATTCCAAATGGATCGCCTTCAATGCGACAGGTGAGCAGGTGCCCCGTGCAGTGTAAACATAATAGCTCTGTGCACATGGTTTGTTTGACCTCGATTAAAAGTGCAGGCAGCTGTAACGTTAATTAGTTACGTTATCGTACGGCGCCGACGTTACAGTGCTATCGGTGTGGCTTATTTTAACCCTCGAAACTGAAAGCTAACTATCAGAGTAAAAGACTTTTAGATCACCTTTCAGCAGTGAACATTATGTAGACCCATCGGGTAACCTGATCTAAGCCAAAGACCGCCACTGCTGCCTCTTTAAATGTGAAAGGACTGAAGGAGCTCACTGTAGATGTGCATAAATGTGCTGTGAATGTTTACATTAACTTTTTATCAGCCTGTAAAATGATGGAAATGCTTGCTTATGTTTGACACCACTGTTCTAGGTAGTCTTAACTGCTCATCTCGTCTCCGTGCAGTGTATGATTAAGAGGGTGTTCTAAATGAAGTTCTTCTAAAAGGCACGATGTTAGCCATTTTTTTTTATCCTCCAAGCTGCTCAGCATGAGGATCTGGGAGCAGCTTAAAGTACTTTGGTCACATGAACCATAAACCTAGTTGCAGCTGGAGTTTGATTCAGATCTTTTATGGCCATAATACAAATTTAATTATCCATCTGCCTTCACAGCTTATCCAATGGAGAATTGGAGGTTACCCAAGCTGTCAGTGCACTTAATTAAAATTTTTTAAAGTATTTATTCAAATTTTTATCCATTCTATTTTTTAACCATTTGATCAGTTACTCTTTCTTGCGCACAAAGTTTGTACTGTCCTGTCAGGTACTTGTTGATATATCTTTCCACTAACTACATGAACATATGAACTTATAAATGGTTTATGATAATGAAGAAGGTGAGACTTTTAGCAGCCCTACTGCTGTGGCTAAGGAATACAAGAAAATAGTTTTAGACTCATACATTTAGCCGTTAATTCCTTTGACATTCTGCTGTGTAGGTCTCCGAAATGACCTGGATACCAAACTCTTTGGGCAGCACATCGCTTCACGCATCCTCTTAAAAGCTGTGAGTGGATTCATGAGCAATGAGAACCCGAAGAAGCCCCTGGTGCTCTCCCTGCACGGATGGACGGGCACAGGGAAGAACTTTGTCAGTAAGCTGATTGCTGAAAACATTTACAAGGAGGGAATGGACAGCAGCTTCGTTCATGTGTTCACATCCACACTTCACTTTCCACATCAAAGTCAAAGTGCATGCTATAAGGTACGGAGAGCCACGCATTTAGCTTTTGATTGAAACCCAGTGGTCTTGCTCTGTTTGGTCCGATTTATTCTGCTGCCTCTCTCTCCTCAGTCTCAGTTACAGCAGTGGATCAAAGGCAACGTCACAAACTGCGAACGCTCCATGTTCATTTTTGACGAGATGGACAAGATGCATCCCGGCTTGATCGACAGCATCAAGCCCTACCTGGACTACTATGTCAAGCTGGACGGAGTTTCTTACCGCAAATCAATCTTCATCTTTCTCAGGTGAAAAGTTGAATGCATTTCCACAGGACTAAGTCACTTTAAGCAGGTTCTGTATCTGTGTGGGTGTTGCACAGTGCATGTGAACAGCAATGCTCCTACTCCTCAAAAACACATTTGGAAAGAAATTTCTGAGATGGTAATGGCTAATGGGCTCTTATTGTCTTATTGTTGTTATTAAATCAACTGAATATGAGCAGTGCTGTCCACAAAAAAAAAAAAATCCCTAGCAGTATAAGGAGTGTGCTATACTTATTCTCAACAATGAAGTAAATAAAGGTATAAAGGCTGTGAGTGATAACAGACAGTTGAACGCTAAATCTTATGTTTCTAATCTTTGTCATAGCAATGCTGGAGGGGAGAGCATTATACAGACGGCGTTAGATTTTTGGAAACAAGGGCGAGATCGAGAAGAGATTGAGCTCAAAGACCTGGAAACATCGCTCTCTCTGTCAGTGTTCAACAACAACCAAAGTGAGTGTAAACGACACTAATATTTCTGCCTTTATCCTTTATAAATGAGTAACTGCTCCACATGGAAATCTTTGTTCCAGGTGGCTTTTATCGTACGAATTTGATAGACAAGAACCTGGTGGACTTCTTCGTCCCTTTCTTGCCTCTGGAGTACCGACATGTCGTCCAGTGCGCCATGGCCGAGATGAAAGCCAGAGACATCAAGCCAAACCAGGACGTGGCAGACATGGTGGCCAGAGATTTAGTGTATTTCCCCAAATCGGAGAGGGTTTTCTCTGTGAAAGGCTGCAAGACGATAGAGAGCAAGTTGGACTACTACACATAATGTCAGCATCTGATGGATGCCGGGCTTGGTCACTATGTGCACTTTTTTCCCCCCGAGGAAAACACTCAGCCAAAAGACTAAAGAGCTGACTCAAGAGGTCTTTGTGACAGTTTCTGTGTCTGGCCTTGTGGTCATGGAGATTATATCAGGAGGCCTTCTGTAGTGTTACATGTCACTCGCACTGAATGAAGGGCTGATGAAGAGCGCAGTGCCAGCTGAATGAAACATTAATAAGAATGAAATACTTTCCATTGCAACTGATCAAGGAGCTTGATGTCTGCTTTTATGTCGCAAGAATCTCAAAGAGAGATTTTCCTGAGAGCTTCTTGGTTATTAAGGGTGTCCTTCAGTCAGTGAAACTATCACTGTGGTGCATTTGTTTTTATGAATGTGTAATGCATCCATATAGATTACTGGAAAACACCTGCCTTACTACTTAATTTTAAATTCCTTTTAGTACTTTTAAAGTTAGGTTTGTTTTTGTTTTTTTTACCCACTGGTCCACTGTACATGTAATTAAGTCAAGGGAGGACTTTGTAGGTGAGATCATCACAGTGAAGCTGTTATAGAAAAGGATTACTGTGCAGTCCAAAAAGTAATGATGCAGAATAGTTTTACATGTGTCATATTAAAATTAACATTTGCAAAACATGTGTGCTACTGTTAATGTCTTAAATTAGCTTCATGTGATTCATTGCAAATATATTATATATGATAATATATTATGAATATGTTTGTAATGCATGAATATAATCTCACTTCAAAGGACACCACAGACTTCTCTTTTTTTTTTTTTTTCTTTTTTTTTCCATCACTGGAGCTGCAATTGGGATTTTTATTATTATTGTTTTTTTGTTTTTTTTTGATAATTCAAAAATCTGGTTGTATGTGACTGGTTATCTTATTTTGATTTAAAAAAAGTAAAAAATGATTCCCCTCATAGCACAATACTGTCTGGGAAAGGAAGGGCAGGGAGCATGAGAGCATACACTTGTGTTATCGTGACACTTTCCACAGGAGGAAATGATCTGCTGGTTCCCCCAAATCTGACACTTTGTTGGGTTTTGAAAACATTTCAAGGATCTTTTTCATATTCTGCACAGCTGTTTATGGCTTCCTCTGACTCTGAGAAAATTGGTGCTTATGGAAACTTACCTTACCAAGCTTCTTGGCTGTAAACACCACCAGAGTAGCAATGCACAAATAAAATATCCAGTTTTCTTTGTGGGACTGTTTTGTCTTTCCACATTTGGTTAGAACATAGGCACATAGCAGGACACAGTGGTATACAGATTGTATAAGGAGTATCTGAAAGCAATGCGGAAACCAATTAAAATAGCTAAATGTTAATTGTTACAGTTATTAAAAAAGAAAAAACGTTAGTGGTTAAGCCGTCTACTTGCAAGGTCTTTATGAAGTCGTCATTCCTTAATGAAAGTGGTTTGACTTTTTAAAGCAGGGGGTCTAAGCCATGAGTTGCATAATAATCAAACAACTTGCAAAACCTGACTGTGCAAAGTCTAAATGAGTGAACCTGTCTGAGTGAAGAGGAGTGTAACTTGATATACATTCAAGTACGACCTTGCTCTTGTGCCAATATAAAGTCTAGTAAAATGTGAAGCTAAAAACACATTACAGAGCAAAAATCATTGTTTTATTGAAAGAATTAAGCACTGCAAAAGTAAAGTGTGATGTCAACAGTTTGAGGAATATTAACTAAGCTTTATGATGCATATGTGCAACTTTATATTGCAACAGACTTACAAAATTTCAGAGTTCAAAGTATATGTGTCCCATTTCGTGTACTAGAGACAGACTAATAGTGAGTTTTGAAATTAATCTTTATTTATGGGCATTTTATTTCAGGATAAAACAGTATAGTTTGATTTATCTGAGAATAAAGTTGAAATGTGGAGATGAACAGTGTTAAAGTCAAACAACTTTATTCTCAAAATACAATTTTGGGTTCTTATCTCAGTCTCTACACCACCACAACAGGTTTGTAAATCAGTCGCCTTTAACTTAAATTCAAGGGATTTTACAGAAGTATTGCTGTTCTAGAATTTCAGCCATTTTTCTACAAGGTCTCTCATTTCCAGAGGCCCAAAAGCAACTGGACAACTGACTGACAGGCAGTTTCATATTCCGGTAAAGCCTGTCCCTTTGTTTGATATTTATGGAATTGATTCTATACACTGAATTTGCATTTGGTATCTTCTAGCTGGAGCTCTCAATATGAGGACAAAAGACATGTTAATGCAAAAGAAGGACGTCCTCATGTTTCTATGATGCTTTTCAGCAGCAAAGGGATCCTGTTGCTAGTGCTTAATTATTATCTACCATACACTGCTGTAAACTAAGCAGTTTGTACGACGTTAAAGCGTCATGAACACATAGCACTCATATGTCTGATTATAGCTGTGATCTGGCTTTATGTAACAGCCCGTCAGGATCCCACACAGTCCTCCTTTGTTGAACACAGTATCTGAACCCTCAATATTATCAGCAACAACCAGTATCCCTGTTTACGCAGTGGAAAACATCATTACTACTTTACTATTTTTCATATGTGTGCACACAAGTATGCAAGAGTCAAGAAGGATCTGGTGTCATTTCAAGTTTATTTATTAAATTTAACACAGTAATTGCCACACTTTTTCCCCTCAGAGTGTCCTTTTTGTTACAAACAATGTTACCAAGCTCAGCACCAAAATCTTCATGAGTCTGCAGATTTCATTGCTTGTTGCAAATTTAGGTGGATACACAACAGCTACCAGGCACGGTCAGAAGGCAGGTCCAAAGTCTTATACCAGCAGAACTGCATTAATGCAGCCGTCGTTCTCTGGGTTATTTGTCACCTGAGCATATTTACCTAAGGAGTGAAATAGATGACATTTAAATATTTAGCATTTGTAGCCTGAAATACAGTAAATATACACACCGCTGCACTCATCCAAGAATATGTAACCATTTGTCAACACTGATATTTTGTCATCATTTACAAAGACTGGTGAGTGATCGGACTGTTGCAGCACATGTAAATGAGCTGAGTTTAAAGACTCACCCCAGATAACTTTTCCTCCTTGTGTTACCAGGCCCAGCTCACTGACATTGACTTCTATAACTGTTCCTTTTGTGATGACTCCTAGAGAGGTGTAGAGGGGTGAGGAAGGGTTCTTCTTCACTCCCAGGATCGGAAGACAGAATGTTGCTTTCAGCTCTGGGTGTGTGACGTGAGCCTTCTTAAATCTCAAACCCTGAAAACAGAACAGAAAAATGGCAATAAACAATGAGCATGTGAAAGAAAGGTGTTTCCGATAATTTCAAGTGCAGAATATAACGTGTAACGCGTGCAAACATTTCAGTCTGTCATCTGCTTCCATCTTACCGTCGGTCTGATGAAACGTTCATACTTTGGAGGTTTACGGGTAAAGCCGTCGCCCACAAAGCAAACTTTTGTGACCATCCTCTTCCAGGCTTTCTTTTGTCTCTTTCCGGTTCTGATAACTTTAAGCACCTCTGTCTCTCCTTGTGCGCGCACCTTGGGCAGAGGCACTTCCCATTTGCCCTACAGAAATAAATCAAGGTGGAGTTTACAAAAAGTGACAATATTTCCACACATCACACATCGCAAAATGAAAGATGGCCCTGAAAAAACAAACTAGAAAAGCTGCAGCTGATGAGCAGATATTTGCCGACACTTACGGCCTTCTCTTTCCTCTTCTGTTTGATCATGTTGGAGAGAACTTTGGCACGAGACTGTCCCTCTCTGTCCAGCAGGTAGGCTGGCACTGCTCCCTCGGGGGTCTTATCATCGTTCTTCTGCTTCGTCTTTCTCTGTTCGTGCATTTTGATGCTGCAAAGACACATTAGATATTTGGATGTTTATGGAAGTTGTATTTTTGTGTTTTGTATTTGACTTTCTTTTTTTTTTAAACTCACGTCTTCTTCATCTGGATCTTCTCTGCATGTCTCTGTTTGTGGTACAGTTTGGCCTTCAAACCTATCATCTTCTTGGCTTTGTGAGACCGCTCGTGGGCCTCACGGCTCTCCTTCTTCCTTTTCCTTTCATGGTGATCCAAACGGTAGCCGTGCCGCTTGCGGTGTAACTCAATGTGCTCGTTCTGGGGCTACAAGAGAAACAAAACAATCATGAAAATCAATTGAACCCAATTAAAACATATAATAAGAGCATGGCTTCTCTTTGCAATTTCAAGTAAAATCTACTGCACAGGATTAAGCACACCGTAGCTCCAGCACTACTGATAACAGCCTGTTCAGTGATTTAACTCCACAACCGTCTAATTCTAAAAAAAATAATAAAAATCTATAAAGAGTACCAGAGGCTGTGAAGCAGGCACATCTGAATTTACTGCTGAGCTATACGAGTTTCTCAATGAATTCAGATCAGTCTGGTGGTATTTCTACAGCTCTCTGAACCACCCCACCAAAAATGAGATGTAGAAAGCACAAGGTTAGCAACAAAGCAACAACAAAAATAAATAGGTCAGCACATATTGTCAAAATGAGTGTGTGTTTTCACAGATTCTTATTAAAGGGTAGCAGGCTGGAGATGTTGTCCCACACACCTCTGATCATGGAGGGCAACAATATTTTTCTGATTCAAAATTCATGATTTAAATAAGTTGTAAACAGCTGACTCTTTGACAGCACTTGTTCAGATGGCAGAAACAGAAATGCCAACAAAAATTCAAACCTTAATGGTTTCATCACAACACAAAAGTTTCATTTAACTTAAACCTCCAAAACACTACGTTGGGCTGTGAAGTTATTTAATTTACATTAAGAAGCTTAGATCTACTTGAAATTTAATGAAATATGTTCATCAAATATTATATCAAAGAAAAGGGCCAGAAGGGTAAAAAAACAGAAAGACAAAACACTTGTAACTGATTGTTTACATGTAACGTTTACTCATTAAAGGCTAAATTATGAATTTGTTTTACACAAAACAGGCAGGTTTGTCCAGATGTAAAAAGACAAGGGGAGATTATTTCAACACAGAAACGCATAAGAGGTATGACAGTTCAAATGAACTTCAGTCAGCTTCACTGTCTAAAATATAAAAGCTCTACAAAAGCAGAGCGAAATGTCCTTTAGCTTCACCTAACATAGCTCTTCCACAGATAAATACCCGAAAATATTCTTAATTTTAACATTAGAGGGAATATAATGCACTCGGTTAAGTAGTATCAAAATGTTTTGACACGGTAAGAATCACAGTGCTGTTCAGAGCAGCGGAGCGCGTCACTCAGCCACATGTAATCCAAAGCTAACGCTAGCACGACATGCTAACGCGTTAAACTCCCTGATAAAAGCCAATTAGTGTATTTTAAACGATTTGATTTCTTACCATTTTGTGTGCGCGGAGTTACGTGTTACGATAAGCGTGTCGTAGAAACTAACAGTTGGTAAAGACGCAAAGTTTCGGTGTTTTTTTGCTTCAGGCTGGGGTCCTTCTGATGTTGTTTTCCCCGGAGCCGATACTTAGAGGAAGGACGTCATCGTTCTGTAACCACTTGTCCGTTCGTTTCAACTGACCGGCCTCAGTTTAATGTAACACACGGACGGATAAAGTTTACTGTACACGCTGCGAATAGAAAAACTTACAAAACCGCTATTGTAATTTATAAAAGTATATAAAATGAGCTACAGCCGCAAATATGGACGGAAACGGAATTGATTTCATAGCCGGAACTATGTTATGACCTCTAAGGTGTTCCGGGGATGCATTTTGACGTGTACCAAGCGTGAATGTTTTGAGAGGTTTTTCCATTTATGTAGGGCTTCTTTCGGTTTTGGGTAATTTTCAATAATCGGCTGATTAGAACTACAGTCTTCCCGGCTCTCCTGTTTTAAATGTTGTGCTGCATCCGTAAAGAGTCGGCTGACATTGCTTCGTTCAGTCCTCTTCTGTCTAATGTTCCTCCAGTATGGCTCAAGTCTTCTCTGACTCTGAAGAAAAGGCAGCTCGGATAATAAGCAGATATTAAAAATGTCTCTCAGGGGATTGCAGACCTTTAGCAGGATGATTCGGGTGAGACATAATTTTTTCCCACCCCCCCCAAAAAATCAGTACTGCCAGTGATTAGATATATGAACTCTTATGATTTGATAACCTGGTTTTGGTCCACAGGGGAGGCGTTTATTCGCTGCGGGGCTGCAGTGCTGCAGATGTAGACTAAGCTGTCACGTAAAGAGACATTACAGCCTTCTTCCAGGTAAGTTCTCTTATTGGATTCATTGGTTAGGTGAAGATTCGTGTTATATTTAAGATATATTTTCATATGAAGTACAAACACCTGTCATTGTGTGTGTTTTAGTTTGCGATTGTTAAACTTAATTACTGCTCTGCATTTAAAACCAGTTTGAGACCTTCTTAAATAAATTAAATTATTTTGCAGAATGTGAAAAAAACAACTGGTTCAGAAATCTTGGGTGTGCGTTTGTAAAGATATCAATAGAAAGCGAACTAGGCCTTTGCTGTTCTTTCCTGTAATACAACAGTCAACAACAGTCAGTTGCAGATAAACTAGTCAGTGATAGACTTTAATGTGGCAGCAGTGAAATCCTCATAATTGTGCTTCCTGTTCCTGTCATAGATGATGTCAAATCATTACGGGCTCTCGTCAACCCTGAAATATCCAGGTGAGTAATTTAATTGCATTCTGCATCTGCATTAAAAAGTACCCGGCAGATTCTGCTGTGTTCTTAGAGTCCCATCAATTCGTGTGTCTACAGAATCCGAAACATCGGCATCATGGCCCACATCGATGCAGGCAAGACGACAACCACAGAGAGAATGCTTTACTACGCCGGTTACACAAGGGCATTGGGAGGTGTGCAGGAAAACAGCATGCAGCAGTGATGCAAATTCTTAATTATCCAAACCTGACTCTGATTCTTTTTTTAAAATGTTTTTTTTAAACAATTTGATTTCATGTCACTGTTGTTTTTAGATGTTGACGATGGGGATACAGTGACAGATTTTATGGCCCAAGAGCGAGAGCGTGGCATCACCATACAGTCAGCAGCAGTAACCTTTGACTGGAAAAGTCATAGAATAAATCTCATAGACACACCAGGTAAGAATAAAGAAATAAGGCAATTTCTTGTAGAAATTTAAAAAATGACTGAATGACTGCGTCACTACAGGACACGTTGACTTCACGCTTGAGGTGGAACGGGCACTTCGTGTGCTTGATGGGGCTGTGGCGGTGTTTGACGCGTCGGCTGGCGTTGAGGTTATTTCCCCTTTTCCAAACACCTTTTTTTCATTAAAAAATTGGTTTCAGGCTCTGATCATTGTGGGGGGTTTTTTTCTTTGAAAACGCCAACAGGCTCAGACTCTGACCGTGTGGAGACAAGCAGAGAAGCACCACATCCCCTGTGTTTGTTTCCTCAATAAGATGGACAAGCCTGCAGCGAAGTGAGGGACTCAGTTTAAGTTTTCCCATTTAATGCAAGTTTTGTTTTACTTTTCTGTTGCAGTGTTAAAATAGAGACTCTTTCATTTTGTTTTCTGTCAGCTTGAGTTTCTGCATTGAGAGCATAAGGCAGAAATTGAAAGCCAATCCAGTCCTCTTGCAGGTAGGTCATCAGAAATTGTCAACAGCTCTTTACGTTCCTGAAAAGTTTTTCTGTTTTATTTTGCCAATTTTATTTACACATAGTTTTGAGTCTCCAGCCTCAACTGGCATCTACACTACATGTGTGTGTATGTATATATATATATATATATATTACATTTCACAGTTTTAACACTGCACCAGTGTGCATGAACGCCTAGGATATTAAATGTGATCCTAAACTTGGCTAGCACAAAAACAGGTTTAAAACAAAATGTACTTACTGGATGAACTGAACAGAGTGTCTTTTAGTACAACAATACAACACAGCAGCGATATTTCACAGTCTATAAACCCCTGTGTCATAGATTCCTGTTGGCAGTGGAAAGAACTTCACAGGTGTTGTTGACTTGTTAACCAGCCAGAAGCTGATGTGGAAGATGAAATCTATGAGAGATGATGGCAGAGTGTTTGAAGTCAAAGCTCTTGACCGGTCTGATGATCCAGACCTCCTGCAGGTGGTCAGCGATGCAAGGACAGCTTTAATTGAGCAGGTACACGATCAGATTGGAGTAACGTTTTCCAGCATTACTTAAGGTGCCTCCGATTTTTTTCTTCCAGTTTACACGTCTTTTCTCAAATCACAGGTCGCTGATCTGGACGATGAGTTTGCAGAACTGTTGCTAACCGATTTTAGCGAGAATTTCGATGCCATTCCCTCTAATAAAGTAAGTCTTGCAAACTGTAGTGCCCCAATATGACCTTTTAAGGTACATCAGTGCTGCTGTTAGTTCTTGTGAATATAGACTGATCAGTGTCGAACACGTCTCCAGCTTCAAGAAGCCGTGCGGCGAGTTACTCTGGCCCGTAAAGGTGTACCGGTCCTCTGTGGGAGCTCTTTGAGAAACAAAGGTGTTCAGCCTCTTTTAGATGCCATCACTGCCTACCTGCCTGCTCCTAATGAACGACACCATGATGTAGTGTAAGTGAACCTTTCAGCTTACTGCTAACTTAGACTAGACCTGTTATAACACCAAGTTAAGTATGTTTTTTACCGTTCTTATCATTTTAGATCACATTGCTCTGGTTTAGATCAGATTAGGCTGGTAGGATTGGGTTTTTTTTGTTTTTTTTTTTTCAATTTGATATTATTAATTGTAACTGAAATGATTGTTTCTTTATCTGTTGACTAGATTACAACTGAACCTCACTACAGAGAATGCTTGGTGTTGATGCTGTGAATAGCACTGATTATCTCTTCGTCATGGCTTCTGTTAGCTGGTGGGACATATTAGGCAGCAAGTGAACATTTTGCTCTCAGAGTTGATGCGTTAGAAGCAGGAAAAATGGGAGAGCGGACGGATTTGAGCGAGACTGACAAAGGCAAAATTGTGACTGTGTCAGAGCATCTCCTAAACTGCAGCTCTTGTGGGGTGTTCCCGAGTTGCAGCGGTCAGTAGAAAGGTGAAAGAGAGGTGTCAGAATACAACGTGTGTCCCAGTTTGTTGCATATGGGGGTCCGTAATCGCAGACCCGTCAGGTTTTCCATGCTCACCTCTGTCAACCTCTGAAAGGGCCAACAATGGTCATGTTAGCATCAGGAATGGTTGACTTGGCCTCCAAATTCTGAAAATTCAATCGAGCGGCTGTGGGATGTGCTGGACAAACAAGACTGATACACGGAGGCCCTTAAGCCCTGTTCATTATCATCTCACAGGCGGTGGTACAAAGACGACCTGTGTGCACTGGCCTTCAAGGTTCTCCACGACAAGCAGCGCGGCCCTCTGGTGTTTCTCAGGATCTACTCTGGTACTCTGAAACCACAGACAGCGCTCCACAACATCAACAGGAACAGCACGTATGCAGTTTCGAACCTCTGATCTCCACAGCAGCTGCAGTGTAACACACTTTCACAGACGTACTCCATCACAGAGTCATTATTACAACACAGCATGTCCAATCTTGTATATTTGCAGTGAGAGGATGAGCAGGCTGCTGGTGCCATTTGCTGACCAGCATGTAGAAATCCCTTCGATGACAGCGGGAAATATTGCTCTTACTGTGGGACTCAAGCAGGTAGAGCTTCTCTAAATTTCCAATATTTGCTTAAATTAAGATCCCCCCCCCCCACCATAAAATGTTCCTTATGGTTTCTCCTTTCATTTAAGACAGTTACAGGAGACACTATTGTGTCATCGAAGGCGTCAGCAGCAGCCGCGGCCCGTCGAGCCCAAAATGACAGCGAGGCGGGAAAGAGGAGCAGAGAGTGTGCCAGCGTGATCCTGTCAGGAGTGGAAGTCCCTGATCCCGTCTTCTTCTGCACCATAGAACCGCCATCTATGTCCAAACAGGCCGGTCAGTTATTTGAGGCGATTATGTGCAAAGTGTGTAGCTGTGCTTCACCAACTGTGCTCACTCACTTATTAATTTATTTGTTTTTACCATGAAAGATCTTGAAAATGTGCTCAACTGCCTCCAAAGAGAAGACCCCAGTCTCAAAGTCCGAGTTGATCCAGACTCTGGTCAGGTAATGCATCGGATTAGCCGGGACTTTCTTTGTCCAGTGCTAGAATGAGTCACCGAAACCACCTTCGCTCTCCGTTCTCAGACCATTTTATGCGGAATGGGAGAGCTGCACATCGAGATCATCCACGATCGAATCAGAAGAGAGCACGGCATTGAGACTCACCTCGGGCCGCTGCAGGTTGCTTACAGAGAGACAATTCTCCACGAGGCTTCGGCTTCAGGTACAAACACTTTTCACTTGTTACATTTGGAGGAACAGTTTTCGTCAGCTTCGCGCAGCAGCCGTCAAATTCTTTTTATGAATTTGGTGCAGACACGCTGGACCGGACAGTAGGGGAGAGAAGACATGTCATAACAGTGGAGCTGGCTGTCAGGCCTGTGGATATCGCCTCAGTGGGTGGTTCATGCGAACTGGCTTTCACGGAAGAATTAGAGGGACAGCTTTCAGCAGAAACGAAAGAGGCAGTGGAGAATGGAGTGCACAGCTCATTTCTTCAAGGTAAATGGACCAAACTCATTTTTTTCCCTCTTTCAGGGAAACACACAAAGCACTGGAACGTCCCTTATTTTAGTTAAATATTTTTTTAATTATATGCTGTATATTTATTACAATTTCCCCCCCTTAATTGCAATAACTCCTTCATTCAGGGCCACTGCTAGGTTACCCATTGCAGAGTGTGTCTACACTGATGCAGCGTGTTACCATAGAACCTGGGACATCCCCTGCCATGGTGTCTGCCTGCGTGTCTCGCTGCATGCTGAAGGTAAAAGCATTATTGATAAGCTCTAATTGATTAGTGCTGGAACTATAAGGCTGAGCCGTGGTTCCATTTCTTTGGATGCAGGCCCTGCGGCTCGCGGGCGGACAGGTCCTCGAGCCAGTCATGTCATTAGAAGTGACTGTCGGCGATGACCACCTCAGCTCGGTGCTGGGAGACTTGGCTCAAAGACGAGGAACGGTCAGAGACATCCAGAGCCGTCATGACAACAAGGTGCTCTTAGCAACCGTGCCCCTGGCTGAGATGATGGTGAGAGGACACTCAAACGTTAACAGATTGCTTTTTTGGAGGGTTTGCTAGTGAGAATTATTTATGATTTAAAAATTTGTGTCCACGTAAAGGGTTATTCCACCGTTCTACGAACACTGACATCTGGCAACGCCACCTTCTCCCTGGAGCTGGATACCTACGAGGCCATGAACCCTCAGGAGCAGAACACACTCCTCAAAAGACTCTCTGGCCTGCTGTGATCCCAGTTCAGTAATGTGACCAGAAGCCTTCTCAAACAGAGAGATGATTTTTTTCCTCCCCCTCAGACAATAATAATTAGTCTGGATCAAATATTTATTCTGTGAATATCTACAGCTGGTTAACAGAGACAAGAAGTTGTGTATGATGTTCTAAAATAAATGTGAAACCAGTCACTTTAAATCCTTGGTTTTTATTTTGTAAACAACCAGAAAAATCTTCTGAACTTTTAACTTTTTATTGACAATGAATTCTAGAAACATTCATAAAAAAAGTGCAATCATAACAGTAACACCCTCGACATTAAATGTGATTTAAAAGTTCTGTGGAGCAAATCTAAAAAAGGACGATGTGTTTCAGAGCTCATCGGTACAGTGATCTAGGAAGTTCAGCATTTTAGTTTCATATAGTTGAAGAATAGTCAAAAGAATATGAATTTCTTCCCTTTCCATTTCATTTGCTGGGTCCGGTCTTCGTTTTCAGACACCCTTGTACTCATGTGGACAGTAGCTGGAAAACAGCGGCTCAGCTGGGATGCCGCGCCTAATGTAGGACAAAATTATTTAGTAGTGGAACAACACCTTAATGCAAAATACCTAAATGAATCTCCTCTTAACAGAAAGGCACCTGCTAACTGATAAAATTAGCAGGTAGATACAAATTAGTGGTACAAAGGCTCCTCTGATACTTACTCTACCATACGGCAGCGGTGCAGCGACAGTCTGTTGAAGGCATCGCCGATGTCGGTCACGTCTTTGGCGCTCCACAGCCGCTCTGCCACAGCACTGGCACGAGGCCTGGAAGTAATAACAAGAAGCAGAAGTTTTGGTTGTCTGGAGTATTCAGGTTAACTCAATGAGGGAGGAAAGCAATCAGCAGTGATCTTAGAGAAGCAATTGTTGCTGCCCATCAATTTGGGAGGGCTTATATGGACATTTTGAAAGTCTCAAATCAGAAAAAGACCGAACAAGTATGGGTTTGTTTGGAAGACTTGCCAGGAGAAAGCCTCTCCTCTAAAACATGGCAGCACAGATTAGGTTTCGGGGATAATATCCTTTGAACAGATGAGACTAAAACAGAAGTCTTTGGCCAAATTGGTGGAAATCGAACACAGCATTGGCACAAACACCTCTTAACAACTGCCAAGCACAGTGGTGGAGGGGTGATGATTCAGGTTGTACCGAGTCAACCCTGAACTCCTCTGAATACTAAAGTATTGTAGAAGCAAATGTGAGAGTTCAGAAAATTCAGAAAACCTATAACAGAATGGCTGAAAGAGAAAAAAGTAATGCTGTATTGGCACAGTCAAAGTCCAGACCACGCTCTCGACCTCAAACCTGATTGAAATATACTCCACAGCATTAGATAAATACTTCAAGAGAGCGGTGTTCATGCAAATAGCTCTCAAAGGTTCCTGAAAACCTCAATAAATTGAACATTGTAAACCAGCGGTCCCCAACCTTTTTTGTGCCATGGACCGGTTTATGCTCGACAATATTTTCACGGACCGGCCTTTAAGGTGTCGCGGATAAATACAACAAAATAAAACTAGTACCGGTACCAAAAAAAAGAAGATTTATTCATAACACACGTGAAAAGACCCAGGAAAACAGAGTTAACGATAAAAACGATAACAAAATAACGCTGAAAACCGATAAAAACCCTGAAAACCATACATTTCACACCTGAGCCTCAACTCTCGCGGCCCGGTACCAAACCACTCACGGACCGGTACCGGTCCGAGGCCCGGGGGTTAGGGACCGCGGTTGTAAACAATAGAGGGCCAAAATTCCTCCATGATGTTGTGAGAGAAAACAATTACTGAATGATAAAGTGCACCTCGTTTTCTATACACTGCTTCTGCATTTTTGCTTAGTTATTGAATAAAAGAGTGTAATATGTCATGTGTTGTTGAGCTCAGGTAGCATTTACCTCATTTAGAACTGAATAATATGCATATTGTCTGTTAATCGCCTATTAAAATGCACCTATATCAGGCTTACCAAAGTCTGGGTGTGAGGTTTGTGGCGTCCACATACTCTCCCCACAAGCAGGCCTCTCCACCAATCACCAGCTTTTTCTGCTCATCAGTTCCTGTTTTAAAATTTAGCATTTGATCAGGTCAGGGAAATTCAACAATGACACATTCGAAAAACTGAAAAGGGACAAGTGATGAATAAAATAATTTAATTATTTAAATTATATATTCTCCCGAATGACAGTAAAATATTAATTTATTTTTCTGCTCGTTACTGAACAGGCTTACACCAATTTGCACAGGAGTGACCTTCCTGAAACTTGAGATCTAGGCCAAAAGTTGACTACAGTGTGACCCTGACAACAACAAAGCAATAAAATATTATCACATGAACGGGGTCAAGTTCTGACAGGTTGTAAATATGAATCGGAAATGACCTTAAAATAAATAAATAATATATATATATATATATATATATATAAATAAATCATTAATGCAGACACAAACCCTTAAAGTCCTGTGGGTCGGCCTTGTAAAAGCCCTGCCAGTCCTGCCCGTAGGAGATACGGTTCAGGTACCAGGGAGTGGACAGCAGGGTCTGGTACCCTGATGCAGTAACGCTTGCCATCTCATTCTGGTATTGTTCCTGGTTTCCCTTCCAAACGTGGATTAGTGTGTCTGCTTTCAGCTACACAGCACACACATACACAGACATCTCAGTAATGAGAACATAAGAGAAAAGTACGGAGAGGAACTAGGACAAAAGCTTTTTCTAGCTTTATAGAGAACCAGTCATGCACAAATGTACCCAACATTGTTTACTCATGACTTCCTTCTCATTTTTTTCAGTATCATTTCAAATATGCGATTGGTCCCCCATAGTGATGAAAACAGCAACACATTAAAAGGAACAACATCTGAAACCACCAACCACAATGCCCCATGTTCAGTCTGTTGGCCTTTTGTCACAACTGTGCAATTTTCAAGTGTACAAGTGTAAGCCTGTTGGAAGTAACAAAAAAATTGAGTTCATATCAATATATATTCAAAATATGACCAATTCTTGTTTAAAACTGACCTTCAAAGTTGAGTGGTTCAACTTTGTAGTACTTCTGCCAATCCTGCCCGTAGCTAATATAATCTAGGTACCATGGAGCAGAGAGGATGGTGGTGTAGCCTGCTGCCGTGACAGTGCTCATCTCCTTATCACTTCCGCCACCAATCCACACATGCACTACCGTGTCAGGCTTTAGCTGGAATGGTTACAAATCAAACTCGTGCACTTGAGTTAAATCGTTACATGAAGGTTGACTGTGACTAAAGAAATGATTAGAGGACTGACTGGTGTAACATCGTTTTGCTTTGTTGCCAAGAGTTAGATGAGAATCTCAAGACTAATTTCATGTCTGTCTCTAAGTTAGCATTAAAAGCTAGTAAGCTAAGCTTACTACAAAGTCTTGAAATGGGTAAATTGCGGTTACGGCCTACATCATAAAATCCCAAAGTCTAATAAGCAGACTTTAAATCTTTTAAGCCATTGACTCTCAAACTTTAGTAGCCAGGACCCCATACAGGCAAGACAAGCTTCTTAATGATGCAAATTGAGCTAGTTTGGACTTAGCATCATTTCACAGTATTGATTATTTGAATATTTCTCTATGATTGCCAGCTAGCTAATATTAACAAGCTTCCTGAGAAAAGTGACTAATTTCATGACAGTTTAACACAATTATACAGTACTGTGCAGAAGTCTGGAGTCACCTTTCCTTTCAGGCTCATGAGAAATATATATATGTATCATGGTAACTATAGCCCCAGTAACCGACTACTAGTGCGAGCCTATAATTTAGCATTTAGACAATTGAGTATTTATCCAACTTTCAGCAAGAAAGTAAAAAAGCATAATTTTTCCAATTAGTCCTTCACTAACTAAATGAAAAACTTCAAATTAAATCAAAGTTAAATTGATGATTAAGCATTCAACATTCAAATTGATTTAGCTAATGTTTCAAGACCTTACCTTAACACCATTGTCAAAGACCTCCTGCCAGATCAGGTAGCCCTTCTTGGTAGAGGTCACAATATCCAAGAGTCTGTTGGATCAAGAAAGCATCAAAGGAAACTTTTTTTTTTTCATTTCAACTATTAAATAGCAAACAGAGGTTTGGTGGGAAACACACTTTTGGATGTAGAATGATTCCAGTTTTCTGTAGTCATCTCCAAAATGTTGCTGCTCCATGAACTTCTGAATGTCTGGGTTGGACTTCCTGCAGGACAAAGCCAGCAGCTAATATCTGTTGCCTGACCTCTGAGGCGAAAAGTAATTTTTCTGACTATGCGTGCACAGTCTCACCAGCATGTGAAGTCCACCTCATCACCTCCCAGGTGAACGTAGCCATCGGGGAACACGGTGCTGATCTCCGTGAAGAACTGAGCCATGAAGTCGTACGTGGTGTTCAGGATGGGATTCACTGGCCCGAAAGAGCCAGAGGGTTTGGACCCAGAGTAACAGGGTGTGAGAAGATCTTTTTGGCCTGATGGGAAGTGATAGAGTAAAGATCAAGAAATCTTCAAAAACAAAACAAAAAATTGTTAAAACTAAAAAGTTGTCTAAAAACCTCACCTTTGCCCCAAGACTGTGTGTGTCCTGGAGTGTCAAACTCCGGTATGACGCGAATGCCTCTTAGACGAGCAAACTCAATTACCATCTTCACATCGGCTGGTGTATACACGTGGGTGTATGGGTGGTAAGCTCCCTGCGAACAGTGGATCACAGCACTCTTAATAAAAAGCACCCTGCTCCTCTCTGGTGAAGTTTAAAACCAACAAACTTTGTACTGACTTGCTCGCTGAGCTGTGGGAAGGTTCGGCTTAAGTAAGGGAAGGACTGATCGTCAACAATGTGCCAGTGGAAAACATTGAATTTGTTCATTGCCATTGTTTCCTGTATGAATGAACCAGGAGATAAAGTAATTTAGAAAGTCTGTTAAATGATTGAAAGGTAAAAAAAATTTTTTTTAATGGTTTTACTCGCACCAAATTGGCCAAAATGACTTTAATGGGAAGGAAGTGCCGAGAGCTGTCCAGTAAGATGCCTCTGTGTTGAAACCTGGGGAAGTCATTGATTATTGCTGCATTGATACTTTTCTGAAAAAGATGCAAAGTTGGGGAAAAAAAAGAACTTCAATTCAAATCTAGCTCACAAAAAGTTCTTTAAGGATTAACATGGTAGAAACAAAAAACAGAACCAGCCAAATGTCTTCAACTTACAGCTCCATATTCATCTTCAAACACCAACTGGCTAAAGGTTTCCAGGCCTAGAAAAAAATATAGCAATCCAAAATAAACACATGATACAGTTCTTGGAAAACATTACACACCCATAAAACTAAATGTAATCTGAAAACAGCAAAGGATAATATGACCAAAGTTCAACAACAACAAGTCGTGTTGAGGTGTGTCCTGTGTAAAAGCTCTTTGGCATTAACATCAGCACAAAAACTGCACTAGGAACTTCGTGGTCTGGGTTTCCAAGGCTGAGCAGCACCTGTAGGTGGCCCAGTACTTTTGGACAAAGAGTCTATGAAGCTACAACTATAGTTAGCTTAGCATTAAAGTTATAAACAGGAAGCTGTGGCACGTCTACCAATTGGAAGGTTGTGGTTTGATCCCGGCTCCTTCAGCCTACATGTTCCCAGTGTGTTCATAGGATTTTGAGTGTGTGTAGGATGTGTAGGACTTTGGGTGAGTGCAGTAAAAAGCACTTTGAGGGCTCAATTAGAGCAGAAAAGCACCATACAAGTATGAGTCCATTTAGCATTTGCAAACACGGAAGACCTGAGCAGACTATTACTGTACACAAATAAATGAGGTGCAACATGATCATTTATAAGCCTGAGAGCTGCTGGATGACTTTGTTCACCCCGTTTCTAGCTAATCAGGGCCTTGATTTGATAGCTATCATCTCGTCTCTCAGCCAGTAATCGAATAAGGAAATTTCTCAAAAAAACAAACAAGATAAACAAAAACTATTCATATGAGCTATTTAATTAAAAAAAAAAAAAGACAAAGAAATCTTTATAGAATTTCTTGTTTTCTTACTACTAAACAGAAAAGGGGAAATAAGAAATTATTTGACAAAGAAAATAAATGCTGTAAATCCTACCGTGCAGAGCTCCCCAGACCTTAGGTGCCTTCAGGACAGCAACTGGCTGATTCACTGTCAGTTCATCTGTAAGAAACCACCACCTGTTTACTGCATATTCAGCGTGTCAAAACTTGGCCAATTGTTGTAGAGGTGTTCAGGTCAGGGTACGGAAATGGTCAAGTCACGGCCTTAAGGAAGGATTTGAACATTTGGTGTAGATTAAGGTTAGGGTTAATTCTAGTATTTGATCTCCAGGTGATCACTAATTCCACTGCAAAGTCTTCAGTGTGACCACGGAAACCAGCCAAAAATGCTCTAGTGCACTGAAATTACCCTGCATTTCCAATGTAAATAAATGTATCATCAATGAAATATTAGTCAGAGCATTCACAGAAAAATGAATGTTATAACTTTCTTTGAATGAAAACAATTTCATTTGTAAATCAAATAAAATGCAAGTTGGTGGTACTAAAGTCAATACTGACGTTTTGTAAGAAGTCACATGTCAAAAATGTAATTAAACTCTGTAATTTAATGAAATTTTAATCTCTTTAAAACGTCACAATATAAACCTGTTTTTTTTCTTCATTTCAGTCTGATTTCTAAATGTACTTCTAAGTTAGGTGTTAAAGTCTAAGAAAACAGGACAGAAACCACAAGCAAGAGTAGATAAATATCATGCTCATCATGCAGAGGCAGATAACAGTTTGCAATATTCATTTCTGCATAATCACAGATGGACGAAGTATTAAGATCATTTATATACGCTTGTGAAAACGACCTTGTCTACAGGACTACACAGTCCTGTTAAAAACTACGTACACCCCTTGATTCAGCAGCAGAATGCCTCAAACTATTGTTTGCTTATTGTAGTATTGTACTGTTGTAGTGTTCTCTGTATGACTGGAATAGTCTCTCGTTGGTGTAGAGGCATTTTGGCCCAAAAGCCATGGCTGACAGTTGGTATGAGGTATTTGTGCTGATTAACTGCGTTCGAAATTTGGAGTTGTAAATTATGACCAAACATCACCCCTTGGGCATTGTTCCAGAAGTGTTGTGATTCATTCTTATGCACATTAAAAAAAACCCCATAAAAAACCTCTCTAAACAACCCATTTGGAGAGGCTGTTTGTAATTGTACTATAATGGATTTTAACCTTTAACATGCTAACTGAGGTATGTAGTGTCTGAAATGCTTTTGCTCTGACCTTGGGGTGAATTTCCTGGGATGTTAAATGCCCAAACTTGTGCCTTTAGAGAGGTGCCCACAGTGGCCAATGATCAATTAATCAAGCTGGCACCTGGCTGCCACTTAACCTTTTAATTCCTATGGGAGCGTGTACTTAGTTTTTCCACATGGTTGCATAGTATGAAAATTTGTTTTCAGGTGGCAATAGTTACAATCAAGTTAGGAACACTTCATACATAATCAATATAAAACAGCTGTACAAATTTGCTCCATATTTTCATTCATTCGGTTTCACTTTCATTGCACATCTTTTTCGTTTGGTTTGCTTTGTAAAATCAGAAAGTGGGAAGTACCCTGAAAAGCTGGAACATACATGTAATAGAGTAAAAAGTACACAATTTCCCCTCTGTGACGCAAGGCAGTTTAGTAACAGTAGTTACAGCTTGTTACATGGAATAGCTGAGGAAGAGGCACCTGGTTGGATACCGCCGTTAAACATGACATGAACGAGGAAGGGAAGGTACTCACATGACTCGTCAGAAGTCACACTGGGGTATCCGTCACATTCAGAGTCAGGTGATGTGATCCACACCTGCAGCTCGGACAGATCAGAGGGATCTGATCGCCTGTTGTTTTTGCTCCACCACTGCTTTTTAGCGCTGCCGAACATGTACTCATAATACCTGCAGAGAGAGACCGCACGAGGGTGGAAACTGGCCCCTGAACGCAACACGGGCTGCGGTGTTGAGATTTCGCCACATATATAAATAATGTGCAGCGATTTAAACAAATAAATATAAAAACAGCTTATAAACACAGCTGCTCACCTCCTGTATGCGCTCTGTAGGAGACTGCAGCTCGGTCCAGCGGACGATGCTTTGGCATCAACAATCCTGAAGCTGCTACTGGTTAACTTGAATGAAACCTCTGAAATCTGCACTTTCTGCGGCAGAGGCCACAGGGAGCCGTACTTTGACGCCTCGAAAACGGGCTCGGCCTCAACATAGTCGTCGATGTTGTTGTGCTGCAGGCCCTGGCAGAAACTAAGGGCCAGCAATAGCGACACGAACTTCAGCATTACTGTTTTGTTGACAAGTTACAGTCAAGTCACAAGACCTTGCGACAGCAGCACTTTTATTTTGCGAGAGGGGGCGGGACTTCCATGCGGAAGTCAAATTTAACAGAAATTTAAAGAGAAACCACAAACCTGCCTACTCTCTTGAAAAGTACAATGTATCGTATATTTACTCAGCCAAATCATCGAGTCGGGTCCAGTATGAATGAAATGTTATTGAAGTAAGCTGATTTACTAATGCTAAACTATTACAAAGTACTCAGAACAATCAGCATGAAGCTTGGTGAGAAAATGATAGCTGTTTGTGTGATTATTCAGAAATGGAAGACATACAAAATGACAATGAATCACCTTTGATGTGGAGCTCCATGCAAGATCTTGCTTCATGCGGTGAAGATCATCATGAGAAAGGTGGGGGTCACTCGACCCGCCATGTTTAGAGGAAGAGAAATGCTGAGTATAATCTAAAGAACACCCTCCCCACAGTCAAGCATGGAGGTAGAAGCATCATGCTTTTGGGTTGTTTTTCTAATAAGGATACAGGATGACTTCACCATTCAGCCAGAACACTGAAGCTGGATCACGGATATGTCTTCCAGCACGACGGTGACCCAAAACATGTCATAAAATCAACAAAGGATCGGCTAAAGAAGAAGCACATTGATGTTATTAGTTTAGTTTCCAGGAGATTCTAGTTTATTCTGCCACAATAGGCAGGCCGTCATGGCAGCTGCGTTTTTAATAGTTTCTCTGCTTTTACTTTTGTATTGTGTAAGTCAAAAGCACACTACATTATTGTGACATCAGGTTTCTGACTTGGCCTTTTAACAATATTCCGTTTTTTTCTTTCTTTGACTTAAAAAGAAGGTTTTTTCACACTATGTTTTGGGATAGCACCTAAATGTACAGTATGCTTTGCATCACGAACCTACCTTTCTGTTTAAAAAGAAAGACACCAAACTTTGACCAGTATGTAAATTATACCTTATTATTCTATTATCTAGATTATGTGAATGTGTTTACAGCCTAAAGTGAAGTGTGTGAATTTACATACAACTTGCCATCGGGTATATTTGCTTACTCATTTCTAACTGACGTGCTTGGCTGCTAAAGTTAGTGCTAAACAAGAACAACAGGTTTTACTGTGTATCTTTGACAGCCCACATGACAGGGTAATCTAAAAAACCGTAACATAACTAGCTCTTTCCATGCTTATTCGTCCATTAATTACTTTTAAACACAAGAACCCCAAACTGAAAGAATAATATGCAGATTGGAGCATTTATTTAACTCACAAATGATAAAAATATAGGCAGACACTTTGGGTAAAACAGTATTTGCATTGTCATTTGGTCATTTTAACTCATCACTGATGCTTCCTTTCAACATCTACTAACCACAGTGTTATTCAGCTGTGTGAGGCCAATACAAATGTTTTTTTGTTTCTCATGTCATATAAAGTATTTTATGCCATTGGATTGATGGCTTTGCTCCTAAATATGGCACATCATTTTGTTATCTATATATGAATCGACAAATAACAGTATGATCCCTGCTTTAAAGAAATTGGTGTATAGTATTCAGAATACCATTTTACTACAATTAGAATAGACAAATAAATCTACCAAACACCACATGGACTTGATCAATACACTATGTAGTTGAATATCTACCACTTGTAACCACTTGTATAATGGCATATCAATAATTAGAGGTATGCCATCATACAACATAGCATACCACTTTATCTATCCATGAAGCCAGATAGGACACAACAATTAGTTAAACTGCAGGAATGTCTTAAAGACATAAACACCATGGATGGCCTCTAATTTTCTGCTTCTAAATTCACATAAAACTGAGGTTATTGTACTCAGCCCTAAAAATTGTAGAAATATGGTATTTAACCGGATACTTATTCTGGATGGCATTATGGTGGCCTCCAGTAACACTGTGAGGAACCTTGGCGTCATTTTTGACCAGGACATGTTCTTTAATGGACATATTAAACAAATATGTGGTACTGCTTTTTTGTATTACCGTTATATCTTTGAAATTATGAATATCCTGTCTCAGGATGACGCTGAAAAACTAGTTCATGCATTTATTACTTCTAAGCTGGACTATTGTAATTCATTATTAGCAGGATGTCCGAAAAACTCCATGAAAAGCCTTCAGTTGATCCAAAATCAAGAGTACTGGCAGGGACTAGAAAGAGAAAGCATATTTTGCCTATATTGGCTTCCCTTCATTGGCTCCCTGTTAAATCCAGAATCAAATTCAAAATCCTGCTCCACATATAAAGTCTTGAATAATCAGGCCCCATCTTATCTGGATGACCTCATAGGGCTGTATCACCTCATTGGGGCACTTTGCTCTCAGACTGCAGGCTTACTTGTGGTTCCTAGAGTATTTAAAAGTAGAACGGGAGTCAGAGCCTTCAGCTTTCAGGGCTCTCTTCTGTGGAACCAGCTTCCAATTTTGTATTAGGGAGACAGACATCCTCTCTACTTTGAAAATGTTAGGGCAGGATCAGGTGAGCCTGAATCCTCCCATAGTTACGCTGCAATAGCTGCTGGGGGATTCCCATGATGCACCTTTTCCACTCACCATGTCTTTATACACCTCTCTGCATTGAATCATTAGTTATTATTAATCTCTCACAGCAAGAGGATTCTGTGTTGGAGTACCAGGAGTTCTCTCCAGGTCCTCCAGTTTCCATCCATGCTAGCATATGTGTGCAGGGTGTACCCACCTTTCACTCTATGGCATCTGGGACAGGCTCCACCTTGAAGCTTCATGTAAAGTAGTATTACCTAATGGTGATTTGTTAGTGTATGTATTATCAACTTATAGAAAGTACAGTAAAGGGATATCACGTTAGCTTGGACCTCTGACCTCTTCTTCAAGGTCATATAAGGTCAAATTTTCACAAGTGTTGAGAATGAGCTGCTTAGTTAGGAATATACTGTAATATAAAGTTATTCAGTTATCCATTGTCTACTCCTATATAATGTTTGTATAATAAAGAAAACATATGTCATGCTACATTTACCTGATTTTTACTGCACTACAAACTTCTTACAAGTGAGCAAAGAAACAATACAAAAACCTGTTTGTCTGCTAGTCTGCTGTTGACAATAATTAATTATTTGACAATAATAATTATTGGCAAATATATTAAATTGTCATTATTTGGCGACAATTATGCTGCCAAATAAAGTAGCATCCTGCACATAACAGGCCTACTTGCATGACTTTGCCCACTAGGTGTCTCTCTTGCCATACACAAAGTCCATGTTAGAGCGCAAAGACGTTTCTTTTCAACACTTTTCAGAGTGTACTTCCCTGGTGAACAGTATGCTGCGTTATCCTCAGCATAAACCGATTGTTCGGTTTTCATCAACAGTCGATGGGAAAGGGAACTGGGCGTGAGTTCTCAACAGCTCTGTGGCCACCACACTGCACATCAAAAACAAACAAACCAAACAGCAACATCACAGCCTCGAGGATCCTCTGAAGAGTTTAGTCACAGCCAAATGCACCGTCAACGAGCACCGCAGATGTGACTCACACAAGATGCTCACAGATAAAATTGGACTTCCCGTTCCCAGCTCTCCCCCCTTTTACTAAAAACCACAGAGACCTTTGTAATCCTATAGGACCTGACACTGGCTCAATGTGACTCAGTCAGACTTTGTGGCATTTCCTATATGTTATTGTTTCACAATGTCTTGGAGTGGCTAAAGTCTTGAGTCCACAAAGCACAACACCGGAACAATACCTTTAATTTTCTCTTGGCTCTTCTGTCACAATGCTGGGTGGATCCTGTTTGGTCTTCTGAGGAACCACTAAACCATTACGTGGACTGCTGCGACGCAGATCCTGCACACTGTATCAGCATTTTACTAAAGCATTTGCCTTTCAAACCAAGTTAAGCACCGCTCCTATCCACGCAGCCTGCTTAGTAGTTACTTTGTAGAAAGATTTAGAGACATATATATATATATATATATATACAGATACGTTAATCATATGATTACGTTAATCATGCATTAGACTCCTCTAATGCATACTTTATTAAGAGTCTGAACGGTCAGAAAGTCCTTTAAAAAAGAAAAAAGAAAACTTTAACTGAACTCATCTTTAGCGATTACTTGGTAATTATCTTACACAGTGGGATGGTATGGTACATGTTCTCTTTCCTTCGCTCGGTTTCGTGCGCGAGGTTACGGTCCTCCCAGTTCCCACTGTGGACACACCCACTTGTTTCAGTGAGAGAGAAGTGGGAGCGCAGGAGAAGGAGGAGGACACATAGGATTCAGTCACACAGCAGCAGCAGCTTTAGAGGAGCTCATCCAAACATCTCCGCTCATCCTTCACATCACAGCTACCATCTATTGATACCCGGCTGCCCAGAGGTCCATTGAAGCCTCGGTAAACTACCTGTAACTCACAATCGGCGTGGATCTCGACTTAGTATTCCGTGACCTTTCGGATATAAATCCCACGGAGTTGCACTCCCCGAGCGTAAGGCTTGCATCGTGGCTCTTGTAGAAGTGGCATGTTCGAGGGAAACTCCGGGCACAATTGAACTCCTGCTTTCACCCAAAGAGGTAAAACAAAATAAAGCATAATAATAATACTGATTATAATAATGATGATACTAGTAATGCTAAACCACCTCACTGCATCATGTTAAAGCGTGTGGCTCGATTGTTACATAGTAACTACGAATGCATCCCCCTTCTGCTCCAGGATGGAGCATTAGGAAGCGCAACAATGTTTACATTCGCTGATCACGTTCAGGTTCATTTTACTGATTTATTGATTTATCGATAGCTGATCTCCCCTCGGTCGTCTGCGTTCATGTCCTCAGCTGTTTCCTTGCACATTCGTGCATGCTGGGGATGTTTTGCTTGTTTAAAATGCGACATCAGATGTGACACGCTCTTCTCGACGTTACAAAGCCATGATTTTAATTTATTTAATTAGGTTTTTTTGTTTGTTTTTTCAATTGTACGGCGTTTGTTTGTGCATTTAGACTTGAGATCGTACATTTCGATCTTCAACACTGAAGAAGCAGGCGAACACATCTATAGCTCATTGCTCTTTCCTCTTGTTTTGCATCTTGCTTCAATTACCGCCCCCACTCACCGAGTGGCAGATGTACAGAACGAGGTCCACATAAGCTCCGGTGTTTACTTTTGAAGTGACTCCCCTCCCATCCCTCTTCCTGAGTCCATGGTTGACTGTGAACACCTGGCAATGATTTTTAAACAGGCTGTAGTCAGCCAGGCCCTGGCTCGAGTCCAGTGGCTGCATGTGCATGTCCTTTAACTGTGTGCTTTCTGAGTGAGGCGTGTAGTGTGGGCTTTCTGGGCTGTGTGCTCGGTGTGTGGATCTGATTTCTGTGAGGGGTGGGATGAGGAAGACATCTCTCTCTCCCTCTCTCAGCCACCGAGCCAACCACACATCTTGGCACTGCTGGCATTTCTTCCTGTCTGGACCCTTTGGTGTACTGACTGTGGTATTATAATAGAGGGAAGTCCTCCAGAGCAGCGTGGAAACCTCAATGCTGATAAGCTGTCACAAATTATTATTTTAGTCTAGTTGTTTGTATTAACTTGTGCAACAGAGATATTTGCTTTATTATACCACAAGCTGTCACATATTGTAATGGTCATCAAAGGGTTTGTGTTTGAAATTAGGCTGCATTATCTGCACATTTGCGGTAAATTGGGCACCACCTTTGCAACTGTGAGTCTTTCTCTCCACTGTCCTTAAAAATAAACTATAAAAATGACCACTTTGTAAAAGAAATAGAAATATTAATGGCACAGCAGAACTTCTCAGTACTCACAGCAATGTCTTTTGTTCTTTCTGACCAACAGTACAAAACCTTCAGGAATTTTCTCACCAATTTGGTTTGAATGGAGGCAGGGCGGGGACTTAAACTACTTGAGGTTGAACCTCTTTGTAGGTTATGTTAATAAAGTTTCATTAACCTAAAAATCTTTGCTACTTTGCTTTGTCATGAAGCTATGAATAAGTAGGAGGAAGAATGTTGCGCAAAGAAAAAAGAGTCAGAAACATCAGATAATCAGATAAATTATGGTATGAAAAACTTGAGTCACCAAAGAGGGAAGTGCATGTTTCCCAACATGTTATGTAAATGTTGTCATTTGCTTATTATTATTATTATTTTTACTTTGAAATTGATTATATTTTCCTATATTCTCATGGAAAATGCACAAAATCCACCTTGTGCAGATTGCGTCTGCAGATGTGAAGATGTGTCCAGGAGTTTGTTCTCATTTAGAGCAGGAGTAAGACAGCCTGCATTAGTTCATAGCCGAAAAGGGTTTGTCAGTTTAATCCTAGCTTTGAAATAGTTTTCCTTTTGCATTCCGCTTGTAACTTCCATGTAATTTACAGTTTCCAGACAGCTGTCAGGAATTTTTACAGACTTGTCACACTCGTGATGTTTGAATGCGCCCTGTGCCTGTGCCCTGTGGATGATGAGATTAAGCAAATTTAAACAGTGATACAAGTTATCTAATTTCCTCTGTAATCAGTGCTTAAGATCAAAACAAGAGAAACGTGCTTATGTTTCAGAGGTTAGTCTAAGTTTAAGCTTATAATCAGGAAGCAAATCCAACACTTTTAAGCGTAAGTGCAGTCTTCAATTATTCTTTCTCGTTGCATTGTCTAAGATTTGTATAAAACTTTTTTGTTTTTTTTTATTTATTTCTATTTTGAATCTAGCCGTGCTTGTATATGTCACAGACGGGTTTCGGGACCAGCTGCTTGAGCTGGTAATCCAGGCTTTACCCTTTAATATGCAAATAGTTGAGGCATGTGGTTTACTGATCTTTTCATTGTTCACCTTTCCCGCACTCCCCAGTATGCGGGCGTGAGTGAGCACTTTCGTTTGACAACAGGGAAAATGAAGATTGTGCAAACAGATCACCTTTGGTAATTGTGCTGGCCACCAGTGTTGTTTGGAGGAATGAGTGCATTGCAGTGAGATTAAAATGGAAAAGCTGTGTTATGCTTTGCTATTTTATTGCCACTAAATGATTTGTTTGGCAAAAGAACAGAGACGGTTAGCAGCTCAGCTAAGTGTCTATCATTTACTGGTAGACTATAATTAGCTTGTAATCATTTTGCTACCTAGTATGAAGCTAAATTATTGGACTAACTGAAGTGTTCATCTGCCAGCTCCAGTGCCTGAGAGTACCAATGGTTCTATTTATTAATATGCCAATGATTAACAAGTGTGAAACCTCTTCATTTTAGCGCCTGACTTATAAGGATCACATATTTAAATCAAGTCACTTACAGCCTCCAGTTAGAAACCCTGAGCTGCAATGTGTCCGTGTGTGTGTGTAGCATGTGACGTGTGCAAGGAGATTAGGTGAGGATGTTCTCCTTACAGATGAGCCAGAGGCCAGGAGTTGACAGGTTGCCAGTTTTGTCACTGCAGGAATGCAGTAAATCCTGTTCAACCGGTGGCGGTTGGTTTTGGGTTTCATTAACTTGTGATAAATAAGATTCTTCCTCTTTATACAAAGACGTGGAACGGCTGTGCACAGGCATCGCTGTCCTTTGAGCTGTGCGCTGACATCCCTGTGCGAACATGTTCAAAGGGACAAAGCCCAGAATCATTAGGATTCATCCTCTGAGCACCCTGAATGCCAAAAAAATAAAATCAAAATTCATAGCTGTTCATTCAGTATGCATTGAGATATTAAGCCCAAGGTATGAGAGCCACTGCTCACCAGAAATCCCCACTGGACTTGCATTCATACCTGCAGGGATTGGGCTTGATTTCCTATTCATGAGACTGCATTCTGAGGATTTTGGAACAGATGATGCAACTTAGCGAAAATGGAAACTGTCCTTAGCTCTCTGTAGCTTTCTGTTTTTTGAAGAGGAGTCATTTATGACAGCAAGGAACTTTTGAACTCTTTCACTCTTGAAGTGAAAATCCTATCATTCGAACATCAAATGCTCGCCACCTGTAGGTTTGTAAAACATTTGCTTGCTGACAGAGCTTGACCCCTTTCAGCTACAATAGATTTCACTTCAGGAGAGCCTTTGAAATGCAGAAAAGTGTGTATATATATATATATATATATATATATATATATATATATATATATATATATATGACTTCCTTTAAGCGTTGAACCTCCATAGAAATTCAGTTTTTATTAAACGTCTACATCTGTTTTATACCTAGCATATAAATGGAAGTCTGTTCCTTCTTCTGAAGCATTTTATTGATGTTTTTTTTTTCTTATTGAGCCATCAGAACTTTTTAATCATTATAATTCACAGCAGCTGTCAGGTTGTGGAGCTATTTGCAGTCAAGAATGAAATTACAAAACCATTAGAAACAAGCCCAGTCCTGTTTTTGTACTAAAACCTACCCTTACTACTAGGATTAACCAGCCTTCTATCAAATTCTATCAAGACCGATAGACTTAGGGGCAGGCTGACAACTTAAAATGTCTGTCAGCTGTGGATTTACTGGGTCAGACAGAGACTTGGTCCCTCTGTAAATAGAGTGCAGAAGGCACTTGACATGTCTAGAAATTGGTTGGAATAAAAGCGAGCTGTGAGCGAGCACAGGGCGAAGACAGTGAAGATGGGAGCTGTGATTTTCTGGGAGGAGAGTGCATTTCTCAGAGGCTTAAAAGAGCCCCACTGTCTCTTTCTTTTTCCCTTTTCATGAAGAATCCTCTGCAAAGGGAAACGTCATTGTTAATCGTGGCATCTCTGAAAGAGGAGGATTAGCATTGCTCAGAGCTGCAAGGCCTTGCAGTCTCTGCAAGAACACAATTGTTATCTACTCGACCTTCAGAACCCTCAGATTTATGCTGTTTTGTAATTTGTAATCACTTGATCTCTTTCTGAATATCTTGATCTCTTGGGAAGGATTGAGATTCCTCCTCCAAAAATACATTTTACGTTTTTTTTTTTTTTTTATCTCATTGTGGATATCAGTGCCCAACAATGTAATATATCAGCATCAACATCACCACATAGTGCATCCACTGTATTCACTTCACTAAACCTACATTTTTATGACTAATTGTACAGGACAAACAGTTTGTTTGCACTGTAAAGCTCCTGATTAATAGCTACTACATGCCCCATTTTTCAACATAAATTGCATCTAGCTTTAAATTTTAGTGGATGTGTTTAAAAGGTTAAGATACACCATATTACAGACTATTTGAAGACGGAAGATACACATTGTGGGAAATGTTGCATTGGTGAATAATAATTATGTGTAGTGGGCTTCAAATGTGCAGTGCATTGATGAGAGATTTTTCTTTATCTCTTTCATTTTAGGATTCAATGAAAATGTCCGTGTGCGTCCATGAGAACCGAAAATCGCGAGCCAGCACCGGCTCCATGAACATCTACCTTTTTCACAAGTCCTCCTATGCCGACAGCGTCCTTATGCACCTCAACTCGCTGCGGCAGCAAAGGCTTTTCACCGACGTCTTGCTCCATGCTGGCAGCCGCTCCTTTCCCTGCCACCGCGCAGTGCTGGCTGCCTGCAGTCGCTACTTTGAGGCCATGTTCAGCGGTGGCCTGAGGGAGAGTCAGGCCAGTGAGGTTGACTTCCGTGATTCGATCCACCCGGAGGTTTTGGAGCTCCTGCTGGATTACGCTTATTCATCACGGGTGGTCATCAATGAGGAGAATGCAGAGTCGTTGTTGGAGGCTGGGGACATGTTGGAATTTCAGGACATCCGGGATGCCTGCGCAGAATTCTTAGAGAGAAACCTTCACCCATCCAACTGCCTTGGCATGCTTCTGTTGTCAGACGCCCATCAGTGTACCAAGCTGTCAGAGCTCTCCTGGGGCATGTGCCTCAGCAACTTTCCTGCTATTTGCAAGACGGAGGACTTCCTCCAACTGCCCAAAGATATGGTGGTGCAGCTTTTATCACATGAGGAGCTAGAGACAGAAGACGAGAGACTGGTTTACGAAGCTGCTCTTAACTGGATCAACTACGACTTGGAAAGGAGGCACTGCCATCTCCCGGAGCTCCTGAGAACGGTTCGCCTTGCGCTATTGCCTGCCATCTTTTTAATGGAGAACGTCTCTACCGAAGAGCTAATTAACTCCCAGGCCAAGAGCAAGGAGCTGGTGGATGAAGCTATTCGCTGTAAGCTGAAAATCCTGCAGAACGATGGCGTTGTTAACAGCCCATGTGCTCGACCCAGAAAAACCAGCCATGCCCTGTTTCTTCTGGGTGGCCAGACTTTCATGTGTGACAAGTTGTACCTTGTGGACCAGAAAGCCAAAGAGATCATCCCAAAGGCTGACATCCCCAGTCCACGGAAGGAGTTTAGTGCCTGTGCAATTGGATGTAAGGTGTACATCACTGGTGGCAGAGGCTCAGAAAATGGCGTGTCCAAAGATGTTTGGGTCTATGACACTGTCCACGAGGAATGGTCAAAGGCGGCACCCATGCTGATTGCCAGGTTCGGCCACGGGTCTGCAGAGCTGAAACACTGTCTCTACGTCGTAGGTGGTCACACCGCAGCGACAGGCTGCCTTCCAGCTTCTCCATCAGTGTCTCTCAAACAGGTGGAGCAGTTTGACCCCGTGGCAAACAAGTGGACAATGGTAGCTCCTCTGAGAGAGGGTGTGAGCAACGCAGCAGTAGTTAGCGTCAAACTCAAACTCTTTGCTTTCGGAGGAACCAGCGTCACCCACGACAAGCTGCCCAAGGTGCAGTGCTACGATCCGCAGGAGAACCGATGGACCGTGCCTGCATCCTGCCCTCAGCCATGGCGCTACACAGCCGCCGCTGTCCTGGGAAACCAGATCTTCGTCATGGGCGGAGACACAGAGTTCTCAGCATGCTCGGCATACAAGTTCAGCAGCGAGAGCTACCAGTGGACAAAAGTGGGTGATGTGACTGCCAAGAGGATGAGCTGCCAGGCTGTGGCATCAGGGAACAAACTCTATGTGGTGGGTGGGTACTTTGGCACACAGAGGTGTAAAACTCTGGACTGCTATGACCCCACACTGGATGCGTGGAACAGCATAACTACAGTGCCATACTCACTCATTCCTACTGCTTTTGTCAGCACCTGGAAACATCTACCTGCTTGAGTTCAGAACCCTCTACATGCACCCTTTCCATTAGGTAAGATCGTGCTCCTGATACCTTTGATTTTACGTGCCTTGTGGAGTACTGGTATTATGCGATATATGAGAACAGTTGTATGAAGCAGGTTTTTTTTGTTTCAGTTGGAGCTGTAAAAAAATCCAATAAATTGCCTGAAGTAACTGGAAATTTAACTAGAAATACGAAAAAAAAAACCACCTCAGCAGTACACTTCCCTTCTGTTTGAGACTAGCACCTCGAGGCTATGTTAGCCACTGCTATAAGACACCTGACTCTTTGACAGCTCTGTCAGCATTCGTGTTTGATCTAGGGCAGTCCAAGGGTCGGGTTTTCCCAAGGGAAATCATACAGTTTGATCCTTTTTTAAGAACCCTCCATCACAAATCTGACAGTGCTACACTAAAGCGATTCTTTGAAGCAACCTTTGAAGGGTTTGACAGTTTTTGGTAGTATAAACACTCAGTATTGAATTGCATTATTAATGTTTTACCCCTGTATAGATGTATGTCTATGTGAATTGCATTTAGAGTTTGAAGTATCATGATTTTAAAGTTAAAAAGAATTCAGGCCTGTAACATGATGCAATTTTTCACTCTGTTAGGCTTTTAGATTTTCACAATAAGAGTTATACTGGCACGATAAGTGGAGTGGAGGGCAGACCAGTGGGGGATTGATAGGGCTTGTGTGCTTTAGTTAAGTGAGTTATGCGGCTGCGGGGATGGGCCGAAGGACAGAGAGGGTAATTGAAAGAGAATAGGATACTTTTATTGCTCCTGTGGGGGAAATCTCTCTAAGAGGGAAAAGGGGGTCTGCCAATTAGACAAGCTCCACACCAGCAGGCTGCAACACCCCAGCGCGGATAATCCACTCTCAGTTGCCTTCCTTTGATGAGGTTATGGTCTTTACACTGGGTGAGAGGGAGGTGGCCGGCGACTCACGCAGTGTCGGAAACCATTCATCATCAGCTACAAGATGAGGCGACTGCGAGAAGTGGCAGCGAGGGACATGAGGAGGCGTTGTAAAGCTAGACGGCGTGAGACCTACCCCTCAGCCCACTCAAACACACACCATCCTTCATAGTAGTGGCCTCGCTCTGAAAATTTACGGTCTCTTCCGGTTCCGTCTGTGCCTTCCTGGTCTTATTTTTAACTACGGTCTCCGGCTCTGATGGTAAATAGGCTGGACGTATGTGGAGCATGGGTAGTGAGCTGGCAAACCTGATCTTTCTGTGCACTGCAGGCTGGAGGGTCATGATCACATCACATCAGACAATCACTGCAACCTACTCCGATGCCCACGCACACATAGCCTTGCAGACAGTCTTTCATTTTTCTCTATTTTTTTCTGAAATGGCTAGCAGGTATGAATGCAAAGTACTGACATACACAAACGGTGTCCCACTTGATAATCCCAGGAAACTGCTCGGAGTGGCATCACTGCTATAAGGCTGTGATGTTCCTCTTCTTTACTGGATGAAATATTTTGCATTGTTTCTTTTTTTTTTGTGACTTGTCTCTGAAAGAGAGACTGAAGGCCTGAACTATCTGTAAGCCAGCGCAATAAAATGCTCAGTGAAGTGAATAATCCTGCCACTAATTTAATAGAGAATTTGTTTTTTTTCTGTGTCTGCCTGTCATGGCAACTGACAGTCTACTCAATGAACGCGGTGAAAAGATGAAATGTGGAGGAATGGAAAAGAAGGCTGACTGTTTAGGAATAAAAGGAGAATGAAGGATGTTAGACCTCACAGGAGGAGATTGTAGCTGTGAGGGGAAAAACGAAGTTTGCAGTCTTTTTCTCCCAGGGGAAAATTCCTAACTCCTCTTTGAGTTCTCCTTTTTTATTTTCTCAGAAAGCTGTTAGCAGGGAAAAATGGTTGAAGAATTACCACCAAAATGCCTAATGTGAGGCATAACAGAATCATTTTAGGCCTCAGTCTTTGTATGGGTGAAGCGAATATAATGGTTGATGGCTTTTGTTAGCATCAGATGAAGCCACGCTAGCTTTTTCTCAATTTTCCACAGTTAGCTGCTAAGCTAAACTAAGATAAGATAAGCTAAGCTAATAATCCCATCTTTTAGAACATGTCAGAGTAATCAGGCTTCAAACAACAAACTATTGACATAAAAGTAAACAAATGGAGATCACACAGTATCCACTGCTTTAAATACTCTAGCAAATCTGTGTTAATCTCTGGACTAAAACAAAACTCAGGACTCCAGTTTTCTGACTACTAATAATTTTGAACAGAAATCCAGTACTTAAATAGGTTTCTGGATCTGAAGGTACACAACAGCACTACCCATACGGGGAGAGTGTAACACAGACATATACTCATATGCACTTCACTCATCTCTTTTCACTCTCTGTGTGTTTATGCACTACTTTGCATTTAATCACGAGTTATTATTATTAGTTTCTTCCTGTTAAAAAGGGAGTTTTTCCTTCCCACTGTTGCCAAGTGCTTGCTCATAGAGGGTTGTCTGACTGTTGTGGTTTTCTCTGTATTATTGTAGTGTCTTTACCTTACAGTATATAGCACCTCGAGGTGACTATTGTTGTGGTTTGGCGCAATGTATAAACAAAATGGAATTTAATTAAACTGAATATACTGCTAACAGAAGGAAACTTGTAACCAACATGTGAGGCACGCTCACCCAAATGACACCAAACACTACACTTCTCTCACTGTGGTTCCCAGCAATACATTCACTGAGTTTGAATTAGATTCACTGATTCTGCAGTAAAACACAACCTGTGGACTGTTCATATTCCTAAATTGTTGTTTAGATCATGTGCATCACTCATGTCTGTCATGATTATTAAGTGAATTAAACACAATCCAATACTGCTCATGTAAAGACAAATACACGTCTCCAAAAAGCTGACTCAACAGCAGGGATACAGTCCACTAGGCAGGAGTTTGGTTTTATTTTGTGCACCCTGACTCTTTAGACAGAAAAAAAATCTTTTATTCCTAATCCTAATCTTCTGTACTGTTTTGATTAATTAAAAGGTCCCCTTTAAACTGTTTAGCACTGTTTGCTTTCAGGCATTTTCACCTTATTAGCCTGCCTAATGAGTCTTTCTTTTCTCTCTCCCTTAGATTTCCCTGTTTTGCATCATCTACTGGTCTCCCAACTGTGAAGAAGCACACATTCTTTTTCTCCAAAAGAGACACTGAGCAGTGATGTACAGACGCCCGCATTCATTTTGATGTTGCAAAGAGGCAAAAAAAGAAAGAAGAAAAAAAATCAGAGGCATGGACAGATGGACACTTTCACTAGAACGATGCCATCTCTCGTTTTGTGAGATGGAAGCTGAGGCGTACAGTAAAAAGAAGTTCACGCAAACAAACCAAACAAACTGCTGCTTGGCACAAACTCCCACTCTGCGTGGGGCATTTTACACTTGTGCTTTCATGCTGCCACTGGCGTGCTGAAAACATATCACACTACCTGCATTTCTTTCCCCCCGTTCAGTCATGAAATGCTTGTTAAGACTTTATTGTTGTTTTTAAATATTAAGAGAAAAAGAAGAAAAAAATGTATAGCATGACAGATGCCCTGTTTAGATTGCTGGAGGTGGAACACGAGGATAGGTTAAAGTTTGACTGAACATAGATGATTTATAGAAGGTAGAATGAAGGAGCAAACACCCCCTCAGTCCTCTAATAAGCTCTTCTGTTTGTATCTTCTTTTGCGTCGTTTCAAGCTTGTGCGTCTAACAGCTGTGACACAGAAACAAACCAGGCAGTGACAGGGCACTGCCTGGTTTGTGAGGTTTTGATGGCCAACACAAGCTGAGTTGGAAGAGGTTGGAGGGGTAGATCTGTGCATGGCCAAGGAGTGGGATGGGGTGAAGGTGCCTTGAGGTCATGACCTTACATGTTTGCATGTGACGCTCGCTGAACCAACCCACTGTACACAGGGCTGGGCGGATTTTGGCAGGCTCGGAAGGAACGCCGTAACACTTCATGCTGTAAAAGACTGGCTTTGCTTCTGACAAAAGCAGCGGCTCGCTCGCCTGAGTCGTAGCTGAACCCTTTTTTGAGCATGTTCGTGGTGATTCACTAAGAAAACAAACAAAAGATAACAAAAAAACTGGCATGGACTCTCGTCACCTTAAACGCAAACTGAGAAGTTATCAGTTTCTTCTTAAACTTGCTGCAATGTAGTCTTAATTTATATGGCAATGAATACTCTTGTTATGTTAAGATGTTTTAATGGTATTTATTTTCTTCTCTGCCTGTGTTCATTACGTGAATGTATGTTTGGGTTATGTTGTGCATGGCCGGTTGTTGTGTTTTAATTTCATCGCAGTTGGGGCGGGCGGCTGTATTTTGGACAGTCCAGTTTTTTGCGTGAGGTACTTGGTTCTTTTAAGAGAAACCTCTCCCAGGGTTTCATGGATGCAAGAGGCAGAATGACTCACACTACAGATAATGTAAAGCAGTCATTAGCAAGACTATAGAGTCCCTTACACTATAGAAGACTGAACGGCTTTGAAAGAAATGTTGTTTTAATTCTCTTTAAGCTCTAATCTGGGTCCAAACTTGCCTTAAATCAGCCTAAATAGGAGACCAAATGAAGTGGGTTAGATGAACCATAAAACAGAAAAGGCTGGGAGATCGGTGCAGTATATGACCCAGTACCAACAAGGGAGAGTAACCCTCACATGGCTAAGATTGTGACAGCTGGACGACTGTCACATGTGCTAACTTGGCTTCTCATGAGTCTTTGTAATCATTAGGTTAAGAACTCCAGTAAGCTGTGCATTGTTAAGGGCAGACACCACAGTGCTTTTCACCATAGTGTCATTCATACACATTAAAAAAAAGAAGAAAAAAAAAGAGGTATCCGAAGACCAAAACATGTGTCATTAAACACTTTCATATGAAACACTTGGCAACATTAATCAGCGTTTTTCATCTGTGTGTCTGTCTGTGTGACCTGAACATTGGCGTTTTACATTTGAATATTAATGGTATCATTGAATTTCAATGTAAGAGGTAATGTTTTGGTGGAATATGTATGTAATTTTTTTTAAACTTCTATGTGCAGTCAAATTAAATCAACAGGGGATTAACAGCCCAGTAAATTCTGCTTCAGCGCCTCAAGCCACCCAAAAGTTCCCTTTTATTGGCAATTTCAGGACAAACCATTGTGGCTCCATAAGTTTGACCTCATCCAACCACGGAACACGGAGCCTCCGGCCCCGCCAATCAGACGGGAGTACTTCTTTCCCTGTAGAACACAAGTTTCCCTGGCAACAAGAGAGTAATGAATGCCCCTTCAATTTGCACCTAATTGCTGAGTGGCATTTCCCATTTCAGCTCTTTGCCCTCCTTTATCCTCTTGTTTTATCTGGAAATCCAGCCGGCTCAGAATCGGGCGCAGTATCTTGCTTTCATGTGTTGATGTAAATTAAGCCACCGTCGGTGTGCATCGGTACCTTTCGTCATGTAAGAGTTTTAATTTCTATTTTTATGGCATTATTTTGTACATGTGATTTTTTTCACAATGTGAAATTCATGGCTAAATAAACATGAGAGTTTTTTCCTCTTGACTGTAAAGTGTTGTGTCTTTCTTCTCAGTGCCAAAAACCATTTGTCCATTGGCTTGTTTTAACGCGGTGGTGGTGGTGTGTATTTTAAAGGGCGCAAGGCAGCTTCAGCACAGCATAGGAGACTTTCTGCACTGCTGCATGTTTCACATATTTCGGCAGCTTTGGGGTGAACGCAGCAGCCAGAGCGTCCTGAGGTATTTAAGGCAGTATATCATGCGTACGGCTTTTGTTCTGTGGAGGAGGGACTGAAATCATCTTATCTGTGCCCCTGGCTTCTGAGCTTCCTGCACAAGAACAGCCAGATACTTTCCCTTTCTCTGTCAAGTCACCTTGGCAACAGCAACCTTTTTTTTCCCTGCCAACTGTGGGGGCTGGAAGACATCATGAAATCTTAAAAAGCACCTCCCCAGCCCTGACTCCCCCTCTCACTTTTTACACCCCCTCCCCCTCCTCTATCTTCCAATGAAATGCATTGCAAAGCAGCACGCTAGTAGTGAAGTCCTTGCTGCTTTAGGACGTCCCCAGGTTTTAACAAGTAACAAGTTTTAACATCCCATCAGCCCGCGACCGCAGAGCGCACCGCCACCGGCTGAGTTCCTCCAGCTCCAGCTCTGCTGACTCTGTTTACATTCTTCGCCCTGACACAACTCCTGACCGGTGACATGTGGTTGAGAAACACCAGTTCTACTGGATCCCCGACCCTCATGCAAGCAAAAACACGCTGGAGGGGAGGGGATGGTGGCTTGAGAAATAAGCAAGTGTTTTTTCTGACTGTGTCAGCATGTGCTGAGATGTTGTGAAAAAACAAAAAAAGCTGTGAAAAATCGTACCGGCACCATTTTCACTTTTCTTACAAGAATGTTTTTCTCAAGCACTCTGAGATCCGGGGGAAAAAAACAACATCAAGCTGACACTGAAGGTTAAATGCGGGGGCTTTGTGTGTGGGAGGCCCCTCTGTGCCTCAACAGTCCCTTCATTAATCAAGACAGGAAGTTGGGCTTCCTGTCCGCCAGGATGTCGGCCTTACCCCCCACCTCCCTGCGCCTCCCAGACCATACCGAGGGTGGCTCGACCCTTTAACACTGTGAATCCTTTGGGTGCTGTAAGCTTATGCAGAACTTGGCTTGAACAGACTAAAAGTCTAGGATTTTGTGTGGGCAGTCTGTATGTGTGGCCGAGTGTGATAAAAACAATGTACCTACATGTCACCGTCGCCTGGCAACGCAGGCATTAGGCTTGACTCAGTAATGTGCACGCACGCACATGCGCACACAGACAAAAACATTTCAGATGTTTTTCCAGTAAAATATAAAAAGTGCACATTTGTTGTGTCTTTACCACCACTCTGTGTTTTGTAAATGTCAGCAGATGATCTGGAACATGAATGAAAGATGAATGAAAAAGTATCAAAGGTCTTATTGATTTATTTATACAAATTTTGAGATGGGGCACAAAAATGTTCCTGAACAATTAAATATAATTACGTGGCTATATGGTGTCATTGTATTTTATTCATTTTGCATTAGAAGGCCAAAACAAACAGTGCATAAGTCTCAGTGCTGGTTTGTCTGGGGTACTGAACTCCAAGATCTTTGGTTCCTATAGAAAATACAAATACCTATACAGATATTTAGTTTCATTTTATTTTTGGATTCTTCCATTTCTCAAAACTGATGGGCACTGTAGTTTTTAACTTTACTGCTACTCAAGCATGAGTCAGAGTGCATTTTATGTCGGTGACTTTTTACAGTTGTTTACGAGTACACATGTGATGCAGTGATGAGTATTTCCAGCAGTGGCACTGTGTATGTGAGATGGCCCCAGAATGAGGGCGAACATTTGGCAAATGATGTTTTTAATTGCCTTTGGAAACAATAAAGCTCCATGGTACAAAGAAATTACAACATACAATATCAGATTAGTACTATGCTCACAGTAGGGGGAAGGCTTCTGAGAGTTAAATGTGCATATTCTCTTCAACCTAAAGCCATAAATACAATATCAGGATGACATGCCACAGAGCGGCAGTGTCAGACATGAGGCCTAGGGGGCCAGTATCGACTCGGCAAAGACTCAATTAGCCCAGTGGATGGCTTTGGAAAATAGGAAGGATTTCTATACTACATGAAAGCAATAAATTGATCTAAAATTTATTATTAGCACAGAGGAAGCATACTAAAAAAGAGGACGTTTTCTGTAAATGAACGAAACCCTAATATTTGTTTGATTTTATAACTACAGGACACTCTGTGCTACCAGAACTTTGTGTGCAATTTTACACACATCATCATGTCATTTCACTGGTCAAGCCCACAGTACATTTGCATAATGGCTGAAACCAGCCCACTGAAGGAACAATGGGCTGGGAGGTCAGTTCCTTAATCTTAATTATGCAAATTCTCATGACCATTGATCAACACCACTGACCAAAATCCACTGATCAAAGCCCCCCCAAGGATCGGGTCCCCTGACACAAACAGAGTAACATAGTGTTTGCTGTCAAGTGCCAGGAGGATTGCCAGGATTTATACATCGGGGAAACCAAACAACCTCTGGCGAAGCGGATGGAACAACACAAAAGAGCTACCTCATCAGGCCAGGACTCTGCAGTCTATTTACACCTACAGGCCAGTGGATACTCTTTCAAGGATGAGGATGTGCACATCTTGGACATGGAGGAATGCTGGTTTGAGCGCGGAGTCAAGGAGGTGATTTATGTGAAAAGGGAAAGACCATCTCTGAATCGAGGAGGGGGCCTAAGGGTACATCTTTCGCCATCTTACAATGCTGTGATTGCAGCCATTGCCCAACTCTCTGTGAATGGTGCTCATGGCCATTGATCAGTGGGTTTTAGTCAGTGGTTGCTGATCAATGGTCATGAGAATTTGCATAATTAAGATTAAGGAACTGACCTCCCAGCCCATTGTTCCTTCAGTGGGCTGGTTTCAGCCATTATGCAAATGTACTGTTTATAAGATCGGGGAAACCTGCAGTCAGCTGAGACTGAAGAAGTCACTTGGATGAGTGACGAAACGTTTCTCCCACAAAACGCTACGTCCAGATGAACAGAATCAACTTTTGGAGACAGCTGTGCAGAGGTTCAGGTACATGGACACAAAGCTGGAAGCTTCTTTGGTTTTGCCCAACCACGAAATTTTCATGCCATTCAGGGTGGAGCTGGTTCAAACCACCCCAGACAGACACTGTGATCATGCCAGGAATGTTTTCGAAATGAGAGAGCCTTCCACTGGGCTGTGCTCGCTCTGACCTATGAGTTACATCAGCATTCAGGCAGGCAGCTGAAAACCAATCTGCCTCAGGCAAGGGTACTGTGTCAGGGGCCAGTGTGCCACTGTCACATGTCCCAAAATGAAGCTTATAGCAGAAAAAAAAATCCACATGATAAAGTTAATCTTTCACTTAAAAATTTAAAAAGTTTTCAAAGTACTCTCTACAATAACTTCATAGCACAAGTACACCAGGTTTCCCTTTGAAATATTATATTACATTTTCTAGATTGCTTGAAAATGCAATGGTGACATTGAAATGTTTTGGTATTTCTTTTGAACCTTGTTGTTTTCTGTGTCCTTCAGTGAAGTTTAATTTACTTTCAAAAGCCCTTCAGCAGATGCTGCTTATCTAGACCACAAAGCAGACTCAGGAGATAACATAACGGGCAGGAAAAAAAAGAAAAATGATAAACTGCTAAAGAAAAGGCCATGCAAGGCTCAGGTCACAGAAGACTTTCAAAACCTTCCTCTAACCTTTATCAAGGCTTCCTTTTAACTGCAGACAGGAATGTCTGCAGAGATGTTCTATGGTTTTGGCTTATTGCTGTTTGTCTCTACTAATTTAAATTTCCATTACATGTTTGTTTTTGCTTCTTTCTTTTTTTTAAACGAGTTTATTCCAGTTCATTTAAAACACCTTTGTTCGTTTTATTTATCCTCCACAGCACGGCTCTTGCATTGTTGTGAGAAAGCTGAATGAAAATGGATGGGCAGAAAATAAGTCTGAGGAAGTCTCTCCTAATCCACAATGACTCTGTTTCTTATTCTTTTATTTATCTTTGCCCTGTGCTTTTGTTTCTTGCTTGTGTCATTAATGTAGCCTCCCCCAAGGATAATCCCACTGACCCTGTCCTTCAAATTTTGTAGGTATCCCTGGAAAGACATCCTGCTGATTATGGTGCTTTGCAGCCACAAGCTAATTTACTGCTTTACATCACCTGAAGTGAGATGAGGACATTAAGAAAAGTGCTTTAATTAAAAGAACACAAGGGAGCTACTAATGCATGACTGACCTTGGTTTTGTTCACCTCTCAGTCCAAGTGCAAATTTAGACAGCAAACTTAGTTTGTTAAAGTTTTGCTTCATAAAAAAAGAAGGGAAGGTGCCTGTTGTTGTTGTGCCTGTCAATAAACACATGAGGTGAGCACCATGACTCACAGGAAGAAGAAGTTGTTGTTAATGACTTGTTCAATAAAGTAGTGTTCAGCAAGAGCTTTCCTGCTCCTGGTTTTGTTTGATTTTGGAAGACTTTAGAACTAGGTTACTATTAAATGTGTTAATTAGTGAGCTTCAGAGGTGCTGTCTGTGTTTTTATTTTATTTTATTTTATTTTATTTTATGGACAGAGGCAGGCTAGCATTTTCATCTTGTTTTCTATCTTTTTGCTAAGTTCAGTTACTGACTACCAGCTAGCTTATCTTATCTTAGCACAGCACAACACAGCACAGCACATCCATTCATCCATCCATTGTTTTAGCCCCAGAAGTGGTTAATGGATTGTCACTTATATATATGAGGACTCAAAGCATGTTCTTCATATAAGTGTGCACCTTGACTAGTAGTCACACTTACACTCTGATGGCTGCATCTGGGGAAACTCGTCCCAAACTGGTTGAGGATGGAACCATTGGTAGAGACAGTGAGCCCCACCTTCCTATAGCCTCTCTCTGTGTAAAAACTGACACAGACAGCCACTCGCCCACCACATTTGCGCCTGTAGCCATTTCAGAGTCAACAATTAGTTCCGATACCTGACTTGAAGGATCCCCCATTTATACACTGATTTATACACAATACACACAATTATCAATCAGGTTTATGGTTATGCCTGGTTTATAGTTTTGCCTACACATTCATATGACTTTCAGTGGTTTTAAATCCCTACTGTTGGCTGCTTAGTGAAAATGCACATAACTTACACCGAGTCTTTAAACAAATTGTTACAGCTGGTACGTTGAATGACAATGTTAACATATAGCAGGTTTAATATTTCCAGTCATTTGAACATAAATCACTGGACAAAAAATAAGAATTCACCTGGAGGGGCCATACACTCAGTAACATAAATGTCAACCTCGTGGTGCTGCAAAGGGAAAGGTCAGGGGATCCATTCATCCATTTTTTTAACCGCTTATCCAATTTCGGGGTCATGAGGTGTCAGTTGCCGGAGCTTATTTGAGTGCAAAAGGCTGGACATGAAAGGGCCAGCACAGAGAGAACAACGACCGCACGCTCACCCATCCACACCTACAGCCTATTAGAATCACTTATTAACTTAACATGCACATCTTTGAACTGTGGAGGGAAAGGCCAAACCTTCTGTTCTGTGACACGACAATGCTAAGCAGTCCTTTTGGATCCCCTAAATGGCACATGTACATTTTGATTCAGGAGTTGCTAGGGTTTTTTAGTGTGGACACACCACCTAATCAATATTTGGCACGGTCTTAACAGGACCTATCCTCCGTACAATATCATTTTCCAGTCCAAGACTTCCACCAGCTGACATTCCTGCACGTGATGAAATAAAATCACCTTTTCTGGACTTTCCAAATGTTATTGGATCGAGTGGTTTGTGATGCTACACAAGATTCATCATTGCACAGCTGCTGCTGTTCCAATGACTGTGTATGGGAGAAAATGCCTTCTGGGACAGAGCACATGTATCATGTGTAATGACACACTCACTTGCATCTCCCATAGGAGCTTGAGAACAACTGAGCAACCAATCTACCAGAATCTTATCTGAATTGTCACTGAGACACCATACCTCTTGACAGAAGCACCCGTGACCCTTCTTAAATTCTCCTCTGCTGGATCTTAAACACATCCCGCTGCTTCAAAGCTGTGAGACAGAAGCAATTTAGATGGCGTAGATGGTGAAAACACAAGGCTCTTTAGTTATGGTTTAATGGTTTTGAAAAGGACACAATCAGGAGATGAAGTTGTACTTAGGTGAGGCTGTAGATAAGACTGTGTTTCTACCACAGCTCAATAACTGCATGTTGCAAGTGTCATGAATACCTACACTCCTTTTTTTCTGACAGCTGCAGATTTACGAGCCTACGAATCAAAACACCACTTCACCCTCTGGTTATGCTGGCGCTTTATCAGGCCTTTTTATGTTGATAAGATGTGTTTGGGAGTCATTAGTACATACTTATTAACCGCTCAGGGATGCTTTTAAGGCCACTTAGCTTACCTCAGCTTTCTCAGGCTTATCTCAGTGCTGAAAACCACAGAAAGATGAAATGCCGAACTACTTCATAAGATGTAATAACAGTGGGGTGAGTTACTGCAGGCAGCGTGCTCCTAACATTGTTTATGTCGTCTTTGAAATGGGGTTGGTGGGTCTTTTAATCAGTGTGGCTCAAAGGCATTTGCCCTGCAATTTCTGCTGTTATATGGATTTTCACTCGGGTGTGGTTTGAGGTTGGGAAAGGAAGGGGTGGGGGGGAGTAGTTGAAGAAGGGCCTGGTGGTTTAGGTGGGTTGATGGGGTAAAAGCGCTTAACTTTAAAGTAGCATAGCTCAGGCTGAAGTCTGTAAACATTATTCCCCTGTGACGTGAATGAGAAGCCAAAACAATCAATTAACTCTTGCCTTCTAATTAAGGGAGGGAACAGGGGCGGTGGGGTCTAAATGTGCCCTGTTTGCGTCTTCCACTCCTCGTCAGCTGCCCTTTTCAAACAGACAACATTAGGAACAAGTATGGTGGCATGTCACTGTTGACCTATATCAATCTGACAAGATGTATATCTGCAGAAATCATTCAGAATAATCAGTTATGGGGGCGCTTCATGGCTTAATGGTAAAGAGCACATGTCACAAAACCACTAGCTTGACCTTTGCTGTATGTCTCTATCCTTTCCTACAGTTCCTGTCTGTACCTCCAGTATCACTGTCAATACAGGGACAAGTTAAAAAAAGCTACTTTGAAAGCAGACTTTGAATGTGGCATGGTTGTTGGTGCAGGAAGGGTTCATCTGAGTGTTTCAGGAACTGTTTAGTGTAGTGACAGGAAAGCTACAGTAACTCAATTAACCACTCTTTACTACAAAAGTATGCAGAATACCATCTCTGAATGCTCTTCAGTAGCAGAAGACCCACAGGTGCCACTCCTGTCAGCTTACAACAAGGCTGTGTGGTGCCAGGCGAATGGCACCATTAGACAAAGTTACACCAAATGAACGTCACATCCACTGTCGCAAGATGCCATTTGTGCCGGTCGTGCATCTTTCAACCATGTCAGTTTTTAACACAGTTTCAATGGCACATCAATCAGAGATTCACAGATTATACAGAGGGAGATGATGTGGAGGAATGTTTTAACTTGCAACACCTACTGTTCAGGAGAATATTGCAGTGGCTAGTTAACGCCGAGCATGAATGAATGTTACTGTGTTGACATTACTGGCATGCAAAGTGACTACTGTGGTATACCTTAAAACTATTGCATGATGCTATCACAAGGAATTATTTCAAGACCTTGCTGAATCTGTCCACCTGGTACCAGCAAGATGTATGTTGCAAAGTGGCTGGTCAGTGAACGTCATACTTTAAATAAATCACTTGCATCCTCTTTTAGGGACAAAAGCAACACCCCATGACATAATTGATTACATTTTAGTATGAAGATTGAGTATAAGGTAATATATGGTTAGGTTTGGGTTAAGAGGTTAGGGTACAATGGCATGTTTAGAGGTAAAATTAATTAACTCTTTAATTTAGGCCCCTCAATCCAAAATGGTGCAAATCCCTCGTTTCACTTTTAAGAATATTTTGAATTTTCTGTTTACCTCTGCAATTAAAGTGAAGTAAGTTTGGCATAAAATTGAAAAGTAGCTCAAAACTGTTTACTCTCAGGGACTTAAAACAGTGCACCTCTAGTTTTCCTGATTAACCAAACGGCTGGAATTCTGCAATCTTCAAGGACGGACATGATGTGAACTCATTATTACCCACCGTTCTCTGGGGACAGACTTTCCCTGATCCTTTGAAACTACCTGTCAGATAAAGGTCAGCGCTGCTTTTACTCTGACAGACATGTCGGTACAAACAACTCCGGGCTAAGACCTTAATCTGCAAACCAAAACAACCTGACTAAGAGGGGAAAATACATATATATCAAGACAACAATGAAAAGAAAACATAGCTGAAGGAAAAGAAAACAGTGTTTACTGAGGTTTGCTCACAATGAGCTTGATAAATGAATGTTTGCTGATGTAAGGTAGCTTAGCCGCAGCTAATGAATGAGTGTGAGCGGTGTGCAGAGCTGCAATTTCTCAGGCATTTTTATAAGCACTTGAAGTCAGACTGCAGGTTTGAAGCATTTCTCATTAATTAGGAAAGTCTCCTTAATTAAATGCCACGCTTACAGATGGAGCAGAGGTGAGGCTGGGACAGCCGAGGGTGTTGGAGGTGGTCGCAGGGGGGGGGATCTGGAAACCCACAGAGTTTGTAATTAGCAGAGTAATGCAGGACGTCTGACAGCTGGTTAGGATTTTGACTGTTTTATCCGTTGCTTGGCTTCCATCATGGCAGGTTGTTATCTGAGCCTTAGAGGGATTTCATTGGCTTCCACTGGCTTCCCTGATGAGGCTATGAAGCTTTATCTCAGGGCCCCAACAGTGGGGGACACTTAAACTTTTAGTCTTAATCGCACAAAAGGATTCCTCGCTTGACTCGGGCATGTGGTCCCCATTGGGGTATCAACAAGCACGCGTGAAGATGAAAGCCTGCCTCTCTTTCCCGTTCCGAATGTGCTCTGCGCACGCCAACCCCGCCGATGAGTGTCCGCTTTTGTTCTGCACCGGACCACACACACACACATGAACATAAACACTGCAAGCCGCACATGCGCCCGAGCACACTTCCAAACACCCACAGACACACTCTGCTGGCCACAGTCGCTCACACACCCAGTCCCCAATGCCCCAATGTGCAGTGAAAACTTTTCGAAACACCAAAAGCTCTGCGTCAGAAACGATGAAAAGCGTCTGGCATTTCGGAGGAGCTTTATCACGCGGCTTTACTGACAGCTTTAGTGGCCACATCAAACTTTACTTCGGGTCGGCTCCTTAAACATGTTTCCCTCTCCAGCATTTTGCTTCATTTAGTCTAAGCAAAGGAGATAAAGACGGGCAGAAAAGGACCAACATGAAAAAGCCATCTTTTCAGAGCAGATCAATGGCAACAACATAAACTTAAAGCACTGGATTGATCTTTAGAGGACTAAGTGTCCCATTTTCATCACAATTTTTTTTAAATCCCACTTTTAAACGTGCACACTGGATGTATTTGACAATATATGTGTGATCGGGCTTAATCACATTGGCCGAGCAGAATGTGTATTTCAGCAAAGTAGATCAACATATGGAATATGTTAGGAAAAATTACTGGCTTAAGCAGGGTAAGCTGCTCTTTGCCAGCAACCTGTTTATAGTCTGGAAGCGTGGCCACAACAATGCACGACGGCAAACAGAACCATAAGGCTGAAAGGAGCAAGATGAAACATTTAGTTAGCATAACCTTGCAGAAAATGTCACACTCTGAATACAACCCATCTCGAATCCTTTCACAGGATTTAATCGCTGTGCCTTTATGAATAATGAGCCTGTGCTGTTTTTAGAAGATTTCGGCAGTTGGGAGAGACATGGACAGCGGTGCTGTGGTCCATGTGGAGCTTTTAAGGTACAGTCGCTGGCAAAATTATGAGCTAAATAACAATTTTGGAGCAGAGCAGATCCAAACACGAGCCCTCTATGGATTAGCCACAGTCCACTTTTTGTTCGAACAGTAATTATAATTGGCCTATGCCAGCTACCACTCAATCCTCAGACCTTGTCATCTTAATCTCCACTAATCCTCCTTTGTGTTTGCAGAAATTAGTTCTTGAAGTGGCCTCAATCTAGGTCAATCCTTTGGGCACTTTGGAAAGAGTCTGACGGGGGTTTTGTAGATGTGTGTGTGTGTGTGTGTGTGTGTCCCTGTGACAGATTTGATGTGAGGTTGGAAGAAGGGAGGATGGAGCTGGGGTGCAGTGGTGAGCACTGAGTTGGGCAAACACCTATTATCGCCATTTTAATTGGAGATTAGTGTGAGGATTTAGCCGTAGTCTGTAGGGAGGCAGACAGCAACGGGTGCTGGCAGCACTCTCTGTGGGCATGACTTTGCGCTCTCTACATAAGCCTGCAAATCTGTTTATGCTCAATGTGGAGGGAAATGTCTCTTTGGGGAATAGTGAGAAGACTCTTCCTTGCTTTTTTGTCTTCCCTCGTTCTTTCCTCTGAGAAGAAAAATAACTTAAATGTGATGGAGTGAAGTGACAATTTCAATTATAGTGCCAAATGAGTTTGCCCTTCGACAACGAGAGAAGCAATATTCTTTCAGTGGATTCCCGAGACAGTGATGGAAATGGGTCATGCTGTATCATGAGCAGAAGAATAACACTGAATGTAAAATGGACGACACAATGAGGTTAGAATAGTTTGTAAGTGGCAACACATGATAGGAGTACAACCTAATATATTCTGTCTTTTGATTAATAATTTAAGATATAAATGATTGTCTCCAACACCTCACTCCAACCTGTCGCGACAGAGGTTTCTTCCTGTTAAAATCGAGTTTTTCTTTCCCACTGTCTCCAAGTGTTTGCTCACAGGGGGTCATCTGATTGTTGGAGTTTTCTCTATATCATTGTAGGGTCGCAGATGCCAACAGACTCAATAAACTAATCCGTAAGGCCAGTAATGTTGTGGGGATGGAGCTGGACTCCCTCAAGGTGGTGTCGGAGAGGCGGATGCTGTCCAAGATAAAGACAATGTTGGATAACACCTCCCACCCACTCCATGACATGCTGGTCAGTCACAGGAGCTCGTTCAGTGAGAGACTGAGATTACCGAAAAGCACCACTGAACGACACAGGAAATCATTCCTGCCTGTGGCCATCTCCCTGTACAACGCATCCACTTAACACACTGTTTGCTGCTATAACTACACATTTCTTTTTCAGCTATTTATTTATGAGTGACTTATGTATGTATGTATGTATATATTGTACTATTCTTAGTTAGTGTATTGTCTGTCTTGTCTTAATGTTGGTTTATAATGGAGCACTGTAACAAAAAATAATTTCCCCCAGGGATCAATAAAGTATTCTGATTCTGAGTCTGATTACCTTACAGTATAAAGCACCTTGAAGCAACTTTTGTTGCGGTTTGGAGTGGCTGTAGCTCAGGCGGTAGAGCAGGTCATCACCTATCGAAAGGTTGGTGGTTCGATTCCTAGTTTGCGTGCCAAATATCCTTGGGCAAGATACTTAACCCCAAATTGCTCTCCAATGCATCCATTGGAGTGTGAATGTTAGTTAGAAAGTAAATGGTAAATTAGACACTTAGAAAGCACTAAGAAAATGTGCTTGTGCGAATGGGTGAAAGCACAAGCTGTGTAAAGCGCTTTGAGTGCTCAGAAGAGTAGAAAAGCTCTATATAAGAACCAGTCCATTTACCCTTTACTATAAAATTGAATTGAATGTGTATCATCAATAGATGGCTAGGCATCAATCAGTGTGCTTATCCATCATTCCATATTGGATTCTAGTCAATGGATGTTGACATATGGATCCATACTCATTAATAGATTCTTGATTGAGCCACATTTAAAATCTGCATAAATGTTGGAAGAAGACTGTGTATCAAACATTAAAAAAAAGAGTTGTGTTTGTGCGATGTGTTATGTATGACGGTTGTTCTGTGGAGACCTCTTTTGGCCAACACTATTTTATGGTTTCAGGTTTCAAAACTATGCTATGATTAAAGCAACAAGAATGATCTTAAGATTAATATAAAGCTAGATTTGGTGTGCAAAGGTGGACACATGGTACCATGGTTGTGTTGGGTTTTTTGTATTTGGCTATGCGGAGTGAAGAATTATGGAATGCAACCTAAGCAGATGTGGTTGCGTGTAGTCCCCCCAAAAAGCCACAGTGTGTAGCCTGACAGGGATGACACAACCTGAATGCTGACTGGTTAAAAACGGGCCTCAAAAGGAAAGGGAGCATCAGCGGAGTTCACCACAGCATGAAAAGCGCAGATAATGCAAAGGGTAGTTTGCATTGTTTCAAACAACCTGTGCCACTTTAGCTCTTTGTATGTTATAACTTACCTTCTCTTCTGACTGATGAACCAACAACAGCACATGGAAAAAGAGTCCACAGACCATTTGTTCCACATATTTCTGACACTGCAACTTGCTTGTAGACAACAGTGCAAAGAATGTATGCATAGGGTCTTTGTAAGAGCAACAGGTCCATAATTGTAAAACAGGCTTTATAAAGAATGTTATTTTCATTCTGCATAGATACTATTATATGAAATCCAAACATATTGAAAGTCTCAAGAAAGTAATACTACACCATCTCCTGTTGGAGCATTCACTGATTGACTCTGTGTGACTACATAATAGTACCTTACATTTAACTCCGTGTTAGAAGCAGCCCTGCAAACCCCTACTGAAGTTATTTACTGACCTGTCGACCGGCCCAGTGAGAGGAGCTAAGCCTTAATTATACTCTTTTAAACCTTGATCATACTCTGTTGCGGACACGGACAGCTGGAGACACCATGGTCGAGTAATCATTCCTGTTATACTTCTTTTAAGTTGGTTTGAAGTCAGCCGCCTGAGGTGCATGCATAGTTGGTGTTTAATTACATGAAATTTCCATGGACAAGTCTGCACGGTAGCGAAAAACTAGCAGATGAAAAAAACTGGACGGATGCTCACACTCTGAAATGAAATCTGTGTTACTTGGACCTAAGTAAACTTGGAGATACGAAAAGGCAAGGCCTCGGGAAGGGTTCACATTTAGGTGTTGCTTCAGTGACAGGTGTGCTTGACATTTGAAGGTATTATCACAGCGATAACAGTCACTGTAATGCTGAAATCATCATTCAGCAGTGATAGTGTGATGGGAGTCCATGGGCAGCCCATCTACTTGAGAGCGTCTGTTATCGATGGTACAAAGTATGCAGTACAATCGGTGTATGATCTACTCTTGCTTACACCAGCTGTGAACCGTTATAACATACAAGTGTTATAAACAATGAACACTGCAATCAGTCACTTGTTTTCATGCTATATCCTTTGATTTTTGATGTTGGTTCATTCGATCTCAAATCAACATGGGCCTTTTGCTCAAGCCTTTTGCTTCATACTTTAAAGTATGAAAAAAAAGTCCAGTACTCCTGCAAAGTCCTATATTTGAGTGTAAACTAATAAGAAACTGCATTCTATTACTACATAATTGTATTGCCACTAGCTGTCTTTTGCAATGTGAAGTTTCTCATTAGTGTAAAATACTGGATTCTGTAGGACAGCATGAATTCTTTTTTGATCTGTCCAAAATTACAGATTCTGGTTTAATTTGATGACGAGAACCACCAGTGAAAAATTTAGGCTTTCATCTTTTAATAGTTTTTGAGACATTCCTGTTAAAACATTACCTCATCCACATCTAGTAACGTGCACCTACGGCGAACGTCTGCTGTCTGTATGGAAATCTGCATGCAAATGTACACACATCAGTTTGCATGTTCAGGTAACACAGGATAATTACTCAACATAGTGATCAACTTCTCCTTTATTTGATGTCAGATGACGGGCTGAAATAATAATATGATTAGACTGACTAGTGGCAGCAGTGGATCACTTAAATAAATGTGGTTTTATTGACTTCCAAATATAAGTGTTTCTCAGCTCTTCAGCACAAACAAACTGAAGGAGCAGATTGGTCCAATACAACAACACATGACGTCACCTTTTTTTCAAGGTAAACAGGATGGAAGATCGCTGAAACCTGAAATGTGTGCCTGTGAATGTGGCGTTGCTGAAATAGTAAGTACAACACACTTCACACTGAAATCAGGTACATTAGGTCAAAATAGGTGAGGGGCAAATAAGCAAATTTTCCTTTTTAAAAATATAAACATTTCAAACAATAATGCCGAAATAAAACCCCAACTGTTCAAGAGTTTAAAAGCAAAGGGTGCAAAAGCCAACCCACAGCCTCTTTTAAAGTCAAGTCAGCATATTCAGATTGGTGAAAGGACACGACAGATCGGAAATGTCCTCAAGGGTTTCCCTGTGCTGAGCCTGATGAGTAATAACCACAATTTTAGATTTAATTCTAAATTCTGCTGGCAGCCAGAGCTAGAATAATGGCTTCCTGTACTTTATTATTTGTGTCTTGTCATGTTTCAAAAGCATGGCATAATTGCCCTCGATTTTTTTTCATGCCAACAGAGAACTCCAGAGACGAGTCAAATGTGACAAAGTGCAAGGAGCGGATTTGTTTTGTGACTCAAAACAAATCCATTTGCACAGCAAATGATTAATATATTTGGTGATAAAACATGAGCGTGAAAAGCCTTTGCACAAGAAATCTTTGAGGGAGAAGAGAACTGTCACTATCAAGGTGAGTTTTGGAAACAAGATTGCCATCGCTATTAAGATTACAATGCTGAGAGAAACTGCAGTGTATTTCTACTTACATTTCATTTAAGGCACAATTAAATTTTACTACCTCTTGGATTCACACCTTCAGATTTATCACCAAGTTCTATATCTATACAACAAACAAGCTGTAGGTTGTAGTCAAGTTACTTTTAGTCAGCATCAGATTAAACTGTCATTCAGAAGACTGAATCACACATTCGTAAACCATAAACTCTTCAATATTTAAAAAACCACACCTCCAACAAACAAAGGATCAAGATTTAAGTAGCTCGAAACGGTCAATAGTGCTGAGACTGAGCACAAACAGGCTGAATCAGCAGCCATAGTGCAGGTGCTCATTGATAAGAGTTTTACGATTACGGTTATCTCACACAGCACAGCACCTTCAGGTGTTACCTTCTGACTACTGTCATATGTCTCCAGAGAAAAGTGGACTGTGTTTAATCTTGGATGTTTAAACTGCAGGAAAATGTGCTGCCATAAAATATGCAGGGGTATAACCTTGGCCAGAGTGTGTTGGAGTGTGATAACACATATGGCCCTCAGCGCTAATAGGCAGAAGAGCTGAGGGGGATCTAACATGATATACTGCAGCTTAACGCAGTTAATGTGCTTGAAAGAATGTCTTGTTATCTTGCTTATTTTGCTTGTTTCCCACAAATTTATCTTCTCCGGCGCTGTATCCGCCACTCTGCCTCTCATTTCTCACTGTCCGCCCAACCATTTCTTCCTCAGCTGTAATTTTCCTCATGTGCGATATATTTAAGCTGGTTGAAGATCACAGAATGAGAAAACCCTCCACGCCACCTTCACACCCCACTTTAGACGGCCAAATTAAAGACTATTGTACATTTGTTTAATTAATAACACTCTTGTATGTGTGCTATAAAAATGTAGCTACAGCTAGCTTAGCTAATTAGCTTAGTTAGCATCAAGGGAATAAAGTGGGGAGGTTCAGCTAGCTTGCTGGATAAGCTATTGGAGATAAAACAGAGAGTTAAAAACTTCAAATTTCTCCCAGGATGCAAAGCTGCTGAAAAATGTTCTTTACAAAAAGATTTTGTAAACTCATGTGAAAATCTCCTTAGCTGTTTCATGCTTTGACTTTTTCGTGTCTCCCTGCAGTCACTGTTTAGCAGTTCACAGTGAGACTAAATATGGGTAAATGATGAGCAAATATCTGTATTTTACCCTATCCTCCTCAGATTCAGATGTGATCCCTATTTCTTTCTGCATTTAAATCTCAAGAGACACTGGCCCACTTTTCAACTTTAAACTCATCTCGACTTTTCTGTGAAAGCAGCAGCAGTAAATCTCCATCTATTACATTACATGCAGGGAGCACAACCCCCCTACTCCCTTATGACTAATCAGCTGGAACAATTCTTCCCAAAGCACTGCATACCATCCTCTCCCACACAGACTGTAAACTCTTGACCTCACCTCACACCGTTTGCAAATCACCAGTTTTACCCTGAAAAAATAAATGAAAAAAAAAAACCCAAGCAAACAAAAAACTATCATGCTGAAATAATTACTGGGCTAATTAAATACCTCAATCTTTCAGAAAAAGAAATGAAGTGTTAACTGAATGTATTTTCAAACTGATAGAAACTGACATGAATAATAAAAAGTATTGCAAGGTTGTTTTTTCAGATATAAGGTCAATTAAAATGAAAAATTAATATAAAAAAAGTAGACAAAACACCTGTTTTTAATTCCATTATATTTTGCTAGGATAATGGGAAATAAGTGCAAAGATTTATTGTAACATGTGCAAACATACTTGGTTGTATGTTTGCACATAAAATCTGTTTCCAAGTATTTTCATTGCAGTCTTCTGTAATTTGGCACACCTCAGCCTGTTCTTCCTGTTACCCTTCCATAAGAATACCTTCTTGACAGCTACCCTTCCACTAAGACCATTTCTGATGAGCTTCAGTGAGGAGTAGATGTATCAGCTGAAGGGGCCGATGCATCTCTCAGGTCCTGTGTCACGCCTTTGATGGATATTTTCCTGTTTCTTAAGGACATGTCTTTCAGATACTGCTCATCTGCTGTAGATGGGTAGCCTATAACACATGGGAAAAACATGACAGAAAGGATGACAAAATACCTTATTACTGTAATCATAATAGCCAGTCATAATCTAAGCTCTTCTCTCCTCTCCATTAGCAAACTCTAAGTAATGCTGACCTGCTAATAAGTCACCACTTTGGTCCTCTTTGGCACTGGCTATGCAGTGGACCATTAGTGATAGAGCTGCTTCACTGTCTTCCAGATCACTCAAGGTCACTGTTCAATACTTATATGGCTGTTCCCTCAGGCAGCTCATTTACTGTGAGGTTTTTCCTTTCCTGTATCTGAGCACAGAGAGAAATTATTTTTTTGTGTCATCGGATGTCCTGGAGCCAAAACCTGAAGGCTGTAATCCTCATAGGTTTTTATCATCAGGTTGTGAAACCATTTTAAAACACCATGGCTGGTATGTTACACCAAAATGAAAGCCACTTCCTGCGAAGTCACACTGGAATTTTAATTGACCTTGAAATCAGAGCCTTTCCTATTTTGCTTCTGCTGCAGAAATGAACACATTACGCTGTACACAGTACATTTCATCTGACCAGCTTGCCTTTATTCAGGCATGAACTAAAACTGAAGCTCATGGAAGCTAATATAAACTAAAATATTGCTTCACTTAGAATCAACACTTTTCATCACAAATATGTTGAATGTAATGCATTTAGGCACATAACAATAAATACATTTAGGTCCTGTCATAAATGCTGAAACCTGAAAAAATATTTAGCAGTATTTTAAGTATTAACATATCGATGGTTGCATTAAAAATCACAAATATCTTTGTTAAAGCCCTCTTCCTAGAGTGTCACAAAGCAGGTCACATATCAAGATTTAACGCTACTTTTTTGGCATACGATTAATCAGACCAGGCCACCTTCTTCCATTACTGTGGTCTAGTTCTGATGCTCATGGGCCCATTGTTGGCACCTTTGGTGGTTGACAGAGGCCAGCTTGACACCCCGACTTGTGTGCAGCTATTCAGCCCAATACGCAACATAGGCAAGGCAAGGCAAGGCAAGTTTATTTGTATAGCACAATTCAACAACAAGGTGATTCAAAGTGCTTTACAGAGACATTAGAAACAAAAACAAATAAAAAGCATGATTTAAAATTGATTAAAACAAGCAAACAAACTAACTAATAAACAAACAAACAAACAAAACAGTATATAAAATCAAAACAGATAAAATCAGAACAGTAGATAAAATCAGTAGTTAAATGTAAGTTTTGAAATTTAAGCTTAAAAGTGTGGATTTGGTGCTTTATTCAAATGCAGCTGAGAACAGGTGAGTCTTCAACCTGGATTTAAATAAACTGAGTGTTTCAGCTGATCTGAGGCTTTCTGGGAGTTTGTTCCAGATATAAGGAGCATAAAAGCTGAATGCAGCTTCTCCGTGTCTGGTTCTGACTCTGGGAACTGATAAAAGACCGGATCCAGATGACCTGAGGGATCTGGAAGGTTCATACTGGGTCAGGAGGTCACTGATGTATTTTGGTCCTAAACCATTCAGAGCTTTATAGACCAGCATCAGAACTTTAAAGTCTATCCTCTGACGGACAGGCAGCCAGTGTAAAGACCTCAGAGCTGGACTGATGTGGTCCACTTTTTTGGTCTTAGTGAGGACTCGAGCAGCAGAGTTCTGAATGAGCTGTAGTTGTCTGACTGATTTTTTAGGTAGACCTGTAAAGATGCTGTTACAGTAATCAAGCCTGCTAAAGATGAATGCATGGACTAGTTTTTCCAGGTCCTGTTGAGACATCAGATCTTTTATCCTTGAAATATTCTTGAGGTGATAGTAAGCTGACTTTGTTATTGTCTTAATGTGTTTTTCTAAGTTTAGGTCTGCATCCATCACTACACCCAAATTTCTCGCCTGGTTTGTGGTTTTTAGATGTATAGATTGAAGTTCTCTGGTGACCTGTAATCGTTTTTCTTTGGCGCCAAAGACTATTACCTCAGTTTTGTTTTTGTTTAGCTGGAGAAAATTGTGGCACAACCAGTCATTGATTTCCTCAATGCATTTACCAAGAGCCTGTACAGGGCCTCGGTCTCCTGGTGACATTGTGATATATATTTGTGTGTCATCTGCATAGCTGTGATAGTTTATTTTGTTGTTGTTTATAATCTGTGCCAGTGGGAGCATGTAGATGTTAAACAGAAGGGGTCCCAAGATGGAACCTTGGGGAACTCCACATGTGATACTTGTCTGCTCAGATGTGAAGTTACCTATTGATACAAAGTATTTCCTGTTTTCTAAGTATGTTTTGAACCAGTTTAGTACAGTTCCTGAAAGACCTGCCCAGTTCTCCAGTCGTTTGAGTAATATGTTGTGGTCAACTGTATCATACTGCAATGCTCTGTGTATTCTGACCTTTACCTCTACCTCACTATGTTATTAGAGTAAAATTTATACAATTAAAATGATTCTGAATTATTTATAATTACATAGTAACTATCCTTGCTGCGGATGGCTCTTGTACTGGCTGATAGTATAAGCAGTTGTTTCTACTTTCCAGGCTCTTAAGCTGGATCTAGCATGGCACACTTTCTCTACCACACTTCGATTACAGTCATTTTGTTGTTTGAGCTACCAGCTAACTGGCCTGACGGATTTAAATATGCATCACGTTCAGGATAGTTTCCTGAACATGTTGGACAAATCACAGGAATGATGGTACACAACTGACCCAAATATAAATCAGTGTTTATCTGTTACACACAGTCACCTGCCAATGTGCCTCAGGCTGCTGGCTTGTCCAGTCTTGGAAATACCACCAGTCACGTCTAATGCAAATCAGCTTGTGTAGTTGCATCTGAAAGGGCCACGTAAAACCACAGGTTACAGTTTAACCCTGCTTGTTAAAGCAGTCAGGTAGCGGCACTACTGTTTGCCAACCTATTTCTCCTCCCACCCCACCCCCGCGCTCGATTTCCACACTAAAATCCTAACAAGCCTATTGCGATTCAGGAGAAGGCGTTTAATTTGCCCCGGAGCCAACATTTTTTCCAGCATGTGTACACTGTAATGAGATTTCCACTGCATTTCCCTGAGCTTTGAAACCATTCTCACCACATTTGAATACAGAGAAACTACTGCAATTCTCCCCAGAAATAAAAACTCAACGGTGAATAACAATAAGCATGGTTGGTTTTTGCATCACTCTGCTGTGCCTGGGACTCAAGCCTCTGAGAAAAGACCCAGTAACATAATGCCTTGTTTACTCATTACTGGAAGTCTTCTGCTGAGAAGAAATAATGGTCTAAAATGACTCATCCTGCAGCACTGTGGGCTGAGCAGCTTATCGTCATTTGTTTTTAATTCGTTGTTTGGTGTTGAAATTATTACTAATTTCTGCTCGCAATTACAAAAAATACAGGATACCAAGTGAAATTAAATAAAAGTGTACTGCAGTGCACGAGTACGAGAAGATCATTTATAACACAAATTAAATGGTATTACTATGAAAAGTTTGCAAATATATATGAAGATAATATCACATCAACAGCGTCGTACAGCATCTGGTTATTTATCAAACTGACTGCAAAAGGAAAAGTGCCGCTGCTGGGCAGACAATCAATACTGGAACAAAGAGAGCCACAAATTGGCATTGTATACAAATTCATACGCGTCAACAGTTTATGAGTTATAATAGAATACAATGTTTATTCAGTTTAGAAAGAAAAACTTGTCATGCCACGAGTCTACTCAGAGACAAATGTGCGATTTGCATTTTCCCCCCTGCAAAATGTTGGCCAAGTTGTCAAAAGTTTTGATGTAAGACGAGCCCGAACTCATCATCGTTTCTGTGAAAAATTCAAATTGATGACATTTTTTTTGTCTGCAGGAGGTTAAAAAAACAAACAAACCCATTAGGTGTAAATCAAGAGGAACAAATGCAGACATTAAATCAAACACAGGAACATTTTTGTGGTGGTGGTGGAGCGGTGTGGTGTGTGTGTGAATAAAATCACAAGAAATCCATCCATACATAAACAGTGAGAAAATACCGAAATGCAGACGTGGAGATGTGATCTTATGCTAAGCTAACCATCAGAAGACTGCCAGCTGTTCTTTTTCCTGTTGGCTAAGAGTAAAAAAAAAACAAATCTCTTGGCTGCAGCCAATTCATATTACAGAACCAGATATCTCATTTACACTCTCAGCTAATAAATGTATTTTCATACATTACCGTGCTTCTCATTTAAAGTAGTAATACTGTCACTGTCACAGTGAGGAAGATTCTGTTGTGATATTTTAATCAGATAATCACAAAAAAAAAAAAAAAAAACCCTGAGAATTACAGATAACAATGGTTCTGAACAGTGTTTCAGCAGGAATGTGTTTACTTGTAAAGATTCATAGATCACTGATGTTAAAAAACAAACAAACAAACATCTGTGTCTCGCAGAAACGTAGGACTTTAAAGCATAACAAAGATAGCATGGGGGCGACTAAGAGAGAAATACACTGTAAGAGCTGATCTGTTATCAACAAAATAGACTCCCAGAACTGAATTAGTCACACCAACACATCAGCTACAAAACATTATGAATCATATTTGAACCAGCTTCTCTACAACCTGACTTCACTGCACTACATCATTTTTCTCCAATCCCCATGCGTTGCCCCGTCTGACAAAAATCAGTTACATATGTCTGAAAGGCTTTAGGGCTGTCTTCCAAAAGGCACCAAAACATACGTAACCTCTTCAGATAAGCCGCCATACAAGAGACACAAGAGGCCTACCATGATGCGTCATGGCTTAAAGAAACAGAGCCTGAAGGGACAAAGGGTGGATCTGACTGTGAAGGGACTGACTGATGACTTGTGTTTGAGGAATTTACTGATTAGTTACCTGGTGAGCAACTACCTATCAATCAAGCTCGGCCCACCCATAACAATGCATAATTAATTTAACTGGGTGAATTCTAAAAATAAAAAAAAGATCCCACGCAGAGCCAGGTCATCAGAGTCATCAGAGGTCACAGAGCAAGAGAGCCAAGGGTTGTTTTTCCATGGACTTCTATGCAATCATAAGTCTATTGCAACCAGAGGAGTTGGCTTTAACAAGAATGCAGATTTAAGACAGAAGGTAGTGTGTCCTTGGGCAAGACACTTGACCCGTTGCCTACTGGTGGTGGTCAGAGGGCCTGGTGGCGCCAGTGTCCGTCAGCCTCGCCTCTGTCAGTGCGCCCCAGGGTGGCTGTGGCTACAATGTAGCTTGCCATCACCAGTGTGTGAATGAGTGGATGACTGGATGTGTAAAGCACTTTGGGGTCCTTAGGGACTAGTAAAGCGCTATACAAAATACAGGCCATGTCCATCTGTTTTATTGTCTTTGGGACTGATGTAATTTTGGTACCAAACCATAGTGGATATTTGGGAACTGAGATTTTTGCTCTTTTTTCTCAAAACTTTCCATTTGCCTCAAAATGTGTTATATTCATAAAAATGGAAGGTCAACAATTATGTTTTATATAGAGATAGATTCAATTCAATTCAATTCAATTCAATTTTATTTATATAGTGCCAAATCACAACAAAAGTCGCCTCAAGGTGCTTCATAGATACATATGACCCCCTATGAGCAAGCACTTTGGCGACAGTGGGAAGGAAAAACTCCCTTTTAACAGGAAGAAACCTCCAGCAGAACCAGGCTCAGGGAGGGGCGGGGCCATCTGCTGCGACCGGTTGGGATGAGAGAAGGAAGACAGGATAAAAGACATGCTGTGGAAGAGAGACAGAGGTTAATAACAGATATGATTCAATGCAGAGAGGTCTGTTAATACATAGTGAGTGAGAAAGGTGACTGGAAAGGAAAAACTCAATGCATCATGGGAATCCCCCGGCAGCCTACGTCTATTGCAGCATAACTAAGGGAGGATTCAGGGTCACCTGGTCCAGCCCTAACTATATGCTTTAGCAAAAAGGAAAGTTTTAAGCCTAATCTTAAAAGTAGAGATAGTGTCTGTCTCCCGAATCCAAACTGGAAGCTGGTTCCACAGAAGAGGGGCCTGAAAACTGAAGGCTCTCGCCTCCCATTCTACTTTTAAATACTCTAGGAACAACAAGTAGGCCTGCAGAGCGAGAGCGAAGTGCTCTAATAGGGTGATATGGTACTACAAGGTCATTAAGATAAGATGGGGCCTGATTATTTAAGACCTTGTATGTGAGGAGCAGGATTTTGAATTCAATTCTGGATTTAACAGGAAGCCAATGAAGGGAAGCCAAAACAGGAGAAATACTGCTCTCTCTTTCTAGTCCCTGTCAGGACTCTTGCTGCAGCATTTTGGATTAGCTGAAGGCTTTTCAGGGAGTTTTTTGGACATCCTGATAATAATGAATTACAGTGTCCAGCCTGGAAGTAATAAATGCATGAACTAGTTTTTCAGCGTCACTCTGAGACAGGATATTTCTAACTTTAGAGATGTTGCGCAAATGGAAGAAAGCAGTCTTACATATTTGTTTAATATGTGCGTTGAAGGACATGTCCTGGTCAAAAATGACTCCAAGGTTCCTCACAGCGTTACTGGAGGCCAAGGTAATGCCATCCAGAGTAAGAATCTGTTAGATACCATATTTCTAGCTTTTCAGGGCCGAGTACAATAACCTCAGTTTTATCTGAATTAAGAAGCAGAAAGTTAGCGGCCATCCAGGTCTTTATGTCTTTAAGACATTCCTGCAGTTTAACTAATTGGTGTGTGTTAGATAAATTTCACATTTCAGCTTTGTGTATGCATAGTTTTCCAGATTCTTGGAGTATCATTTTATATTATCCAATGCGATGCACGAAGATTAAGCTGAACTGAAACGGAAAAAAAGAAGATGAAAAAAACCTGCTGACTGTATATTTGTATGAAACAACCAGCTACTTCAGAGAGGCCCCTGGCAACTGCTGCCACTTAATTGGAAGTGGTTGAGTGTTTTGTTTGCGGTGCTCACACCCTAGCACTCTCCCACCTCTTCTCTCCCTGATATATCTCTCCCCTTAACTTCTTCACCCATTCGCCTTTGTTACTGCTGGTGTCACCTGCTGGGACAGAGTGTCATCTACTTGTTAGCTCCTCACCAGGTTGCCCATTTGGAGGAGTAAAGAAAAAAAAAACCCTAAAGTGTGGGGGGGATGGTACGCTGAGGTAGCTTTTTCCAATTTAGAAAGCTCTTCAAGGGGTTGGATGAGTGTGATTTGAGGTGAGAACCTCACGACTCTGTCTTTGTCTGTAGTGAGGCGAAATACCACACCCATAGAGACCACTGTTTTCCTTTATCTCTGTGTCCTGTGAATTTCTATAGCAGAATTATTTGGGATGTGGAGAGTAGTTCTACATACACACGTATCTGCACATATCTACACAGATATGTCCTACAGTTTAACATGGGTGCAAAGAGTTTACTGCTTGGCAATTTGTTTAATTAGCATTCAGCCCAGTAACAGGTAGACTGTACATGGAAATACGAGGACTTTTTAGTTGCTAGATCCTTTTGTCCTGTCTCCCTCTCCTCAACCCTAACCAGTCATGGCGGATGGTTGCCCCTCTGTAAGTCTTGTTTGCGCCAGATGTTTCTTCCTGTTAAAAGGGAGTTTTTCCTTCCCACTTTCGGCAAGTGCTCATAGTGAGTTGTCTGATTATTTGGTTCTCTGTATTATTGTACAGTTTTTACTTTACTGTTACGATTTAGCGCTATATAAATACAACTGAACAGCTTTTGGCGAGATCGTTGAATGATTGGAGAGAGTCAAGGCACAACAGTGACCCTGGGATCAGATTCAAGATTTCAAGGTGCACACATCTTCCTTGCTTTTGTTGAGCATAAGCCAAAACTGGTAACAGAGATAGACGTGCTAGGAAAGAGAAAAGAAATAAAATGCTAATGCTATTTGAATATCTCACCCACGATTAGAAAACACTGTCAAAATGAATGCCTGATAACATATACGTCTAATTAATGTGCTGACTAGAATTAATTGTCATAGTTAACACCAACTTGCCAAAATTATGCTATGGTTTCATTAAACAAATAAACAAATAGGAGAACGGTATGTTTTGCAGTAAGCTATGGTCAGAGATGATTGTTTCTATTCCTGTTTGTAGGGTATCATCATAGATATACACACTTTGGCCTGCTGATGTTACAGTTGCTACATTAATCACATTAAATCCTCAAACTTGACAACATTTTGCTGTATCGTGTCCACTGTGCTCTACAAATACTGTTCTTTGTTACTGAGGTTTGGCAGGTGGTGTTTTGAAAAACTAGGCTAGCAGAACCGTAGTCCTGAAAATATGGTTTCCAGTACTGTAAGAATCACTCTAAAAGTCCAAACTGTGATAGAATTGGTTAAGAAATGAATGTATTAAGATACTCCTCCTCCCTTTCTGGCAAACCCCTCTACTCCTTTCAGAGGAACAGCAATGTATTCCCATGCTTGTCAGAAGACACAACATCTCCAGCATGGTCTCCTCCAGCTTCACTTGTATTTTCAGCTCTCTCTTCACTCCAGCAGACCGGTACAGTTACAGTCGTGTCTTCAATCTTGGAAGAGGAGACTCACTCTCTTCAGCACACTGACTCAGACCCAGCAGACAGAGTGGTGACTGCAGCTATATCTACTCCGTATCTTTCAACCTAAAGAGCTAGCCGCGGCTTCTTCCATGTTCCAGGAACTCATCCTCTGACCGCTGTTTGATCCACACCAGACCCCATAGCTCTTTTGCCATGGATCTGTCTAGTGGCTTGGCCATCACAGTAGTCATTTTATCCATTTGCAGGCTTGACTCCAGTGTGAGTCCCCAGTAACCCAGTCCTGAGACAAGTCATAGTCACAGTCATTTTTTTTTCATGGTGATCTTTTAATCAGACTTTTTGTTTCTTTTGCCACTTTTGCTCAGGGAGATCCTACCAGGCTTCCCAGCTCACCTGGGTGCACAACTCACAATACTCTTTTTTTCTGTGTCCAGTGAGAGATTATTCACAACATTTTTGGTGTTTTTTGTGTTTGAATGGTAAGAAAGACAAGTGGTCATAACACTTAAATGCCCATGGAACTAGTATTCTTCTGGTACGATGATGATGCAGTTATGTCTGACTTCAGTAAAGTGTATGTGAGTGCAGACAGTATCATCACAAATGTCTATCACCCGCTGTAAGTGTGCATCACTGGTTTTAAATGTATAACTGCTGAAGAGCTTCAATAATTCACTGCACTGTATGTGTCAAAGTTCTGTTGTGTGCAGGGAGGACTTGTGGGCGTTAATATTTGATGTCCTCCTTTCTAACTGTGAGCTGGTGCAGAGCTGATGGATGACCCCTGATGTTTGCGTGTGTCAGTGTTATTCATCAAAATAATGTGGGAGAAGGAAAGAAAGAGATGGAGACTCATCCAGGCCGTCTCAGGTCACAAGTTTTTCTTACATTTTCTTTCACTTTAGCAGCTAGAGTATTCAATTCTTAACAGACCCATCCTACAGATAGATCATGAATAATTTATTGCAAATCTTTCCCTCACCTCTACAAAAACTATGTGTCACTCAAGCCAAGCTTTCAATTTACAAATGAAAAACAATGAAAGAAAAACAACAAATAATACACAAGATGAAACTTAAGTGCTCCCACAGTGAAGCTGAGCACATAAACAATGTCAGACAACCTTAAAGCAAAAAACCAGAACCTCTTAGTTCTGGATGGGGATTAATCTTTGTCCAAGCTTGTAAATGCGGCTTGTAGCCTATGCATTTAAATGATCCATGGTGAGTACTTTCTGTGAGGTGTTAGTACTGTGATTGTTCTATAAAGTCAGTAGTAACAAATTATATTAAAGTTGTGTTTTGTCCTGATTGGCACGCACTCCTGATTTTTTTCTGGTGTGACCCAGAGCAGCTTTCAGCTGCTAACCCAGTTACGGTTCCCTCACAGAATTAGATCAAACAGGAGGGAAATCTTTCTTGGGACTTCGGTGGGAAACATGTTCTTGCTAAAGACAATAATAGAGTTGAATAAATTCTAGTCAAAATTGAGATATTTCAAGTTATGGCGAAGCTTCTGAGGAAACATCAGATTTGAAAGGAACCCTTAAAAATATCCACTTTGAAATAATAAGAGAAATGAGCTACCAAACATAAAGTTTGAGGTCAGGTCAAGTGGTATCAAACTAATCGGGGCAGGAATGAGGACACGTTCTTTTTCAAACGCGAGTGCTACAAACCAAAGATATGAGGAAAGGAAAACAAGGTGAATCTTGTGCGAGACAGACACAAGTAGAGGACTTTTTACAACCTTCACCACTGTAGGGTAGCTGATCACCTTTACACTTTTCTACTCGCTAACGCTCTACCTGATATGTAAAAAAATCCTTCTCATGTGTGTTGTGTACTTTTATTTTACACAGTATTTGAACAATTGTACATTTTTAAAATCATTTTACCAGTAATGCAGCAGTCAGTATGTGATTAAAGTGCAGTCTTTCAGCTATATCATTCCAGGGGTTCAACACAATTATTGCATTAACTGTTTTTGAATTAAAGGCCTTTTCAGAAGCTCAAAAGTAACTGCACAAACTATCATTAAAAACGTTTTTTCTGTTTGTTTGTTTTGTTTTTTACAGTCAATGCTGCCTGAGCTCATGGATATCAGCAAATGCAATTTACTCCTTTGAGATGCGTCAGGCATTTTACTGCAGCGTCTCTCAGTTGCTGTTTGTTTGTGGGTCTCACTGCCTTCAGTTTTGGCTTCAGTAACCAAAAACCATGCAATACTAGACAGAGATCGAATGACTGTCTTGGCCTTTGAAGAATATCCAATTTCTTTGCTTTGAGAAACTATTGGGTTGCTTTTGCAGTAGGCTTTGGGTTATCCGTTTGCTCTGTGATGTGCTGTCTGAGCAGTTTTGCATCATTTAGCTAAATGTGTACACTATTCATCTTCTTATGCTCGATCAACCGTCACTAGTCATTAAACCCCAGTTTTATTGGGGCCTTACATGCCAGTGTCATAACACTCCCTCCACCATGTTAGACAGATGATGATATATTTTATTCTAGCAAAATATAATCAGGTTTTCCTTTTCTTTAGTGTAATCCATGGCGTACACCTCGTTATAAACCATCTGTCTTCACATTCACACATACACACATCCTGTTCCATTGTTTTCTAGGCATTTTGGTGATGCTGAGTTGCCCTGTTAATCCCTTCCTTTCAAAAATGTAGCAGATTTATGTTAGCCAACATGGCCTCATTCACTCACACCAACATTTCTTTGACTCTAATATTGAGAACTCGGTTAACAGATACCAAATACGAGCCATTTAACATTTGCAGTCAACTCGAGAGATCTTATCATCTTCATTTGTAACAACTTGTTTGAAAATATGGGACTATGCATAAATATGGTTTCAATTCCAGCTGCAGAGACCAAAACAATTCACAAGAATCACTAGACCTTCTAGAATACTGGTTGTACTTGTTGCACAAAATGATCAGTTGTGTCCTACAGATGCTGCGTGCTAACCAAGAATGCTACTGTTAGCAGCAAGTTGTGTCTTGCAGCTATATCTAGTAATCTATTAGTCCATTTAATACAATCAGGCTAAACATGATTAATTATTCTGTCTATTAATATTCAAAATGTTGCACCGTAATTTATGTTTTCAAGCAGCTTGAGATTGTGGATTGTTAGTGGTTGAGCAGGTAACCACATGTAACAGCCGGAGTTCATTTCTAACCCAAGGCCCTTTGCTGCATGCTTACTTCTCTCTCTTTGTCCCTGTCTGTTTCCTGTCTCCTCTTTATTAAAAATCCATTTCTTAAAGGTGGGAAAAGTCCTAATTGATATTTTTTTTAAAAAAGGTTCAGTTATGATTACTGTGCTCCCAAAATTTTAGAAAAATGTTACCAAGAAAAGAAAAAAAAAAAACGGTATTACCAAATGTACTGAAATAAAACCACAAGTTTATTGTACCTAGAATTTCAAGGCTCCTTTGTTTTCAAAACAGCTTACTGAAACTTACTGCTGGCTTGTCAAATGTAATTTATTACTGCAAATGAGACTGTTGAGAAGTTGCTGCTGACTAATTTCCTGGCAAGATCCAGAGTTAAGACACAGTGAGAAAACACCTAAAAAATTTCCATGAATTGTTTTATTTAAAATGACCAATCAGTTGTCTCAGCATAGTAATTTTTTCAGCTTTTTTCTAAAGGTAGTTAAAGCCCTGCAGCAACTGTATCTTAATTGTGTTTACTTCATGTTGGCATGTGTGATTGTTTTCACCTGTAGAAGTAAAGCCATGGAGAGAAAACATTTTGAAGTCTAATAAATTGAGACAAAAGGCAGCTGGAGTTACAGTGAAATATTTTATGGGGAAGTGAACAAGGCAGCATTTATTAGACATTTAAGCTTCGTATTTTCAGCCTTGTGTTTGCTCTTAACACCTTCACAACAAGCAAATACAAATGTGAACAAAATGCCAAAAAGTGTAAAGCACTGTGTTATTTTGTGAGAACTGCAATACTAAAAAAAAGAAAAAGTAGAACCCTTAATTCAATATATGCCTGCTTGTAAGTGAGCCTGTGTTTTGTTAGAGCGAGAGAATTCTCGCTTCTTGGCACTCCATTAAGTTTTAACTTGTGTTTACTCATTTTGTGTAGCCAATCTGAGATAACAAGCTCTAATTAGGCATTGCTAATTCATCATCTGAGCCAAAAGACTCCCAGCACAAACAGTAGGATTCATTCTGTAATATCCCACATACCTGGCAGTTGTATTGCATCAAATCATTTCTTCTTTGCAGTTGTTGTTGTTTTGGTCTTGTGGCTCTTTGCTACAGAAGAAAAATTGTTCAGACTGTGCCTGGCTTTTGCCCATAAAGGCAGACTGAGAAATGTAATCAGACTTTATTATGTACTTCGCAATTTTTAAATACGCAACTAAAGAAACATAATCCAACCCGAATAAAGTTCAACATAATGAGGAAATAATTTTCTTCTTTTTATGAAGAAAATGAGAACATTGCTAGCACTGACAATTCTCTGGACTTGTGATAAAAATGTAAACCGTCTTATGCTACAGTCACACGAGGGAAAACAGTTGTTGGACACTGTGGCACAAATTACTGTGAACGTACACAATGAACTTGTAATCTGGTTACATTTGTTGCTTTGAAGAACAGTTGCCTCATGGTGAATTGTAAGGTAAAAGACCCTACAATGATACAGAGAATACAGAGAAAAGTCCAACAATCATATGAACTCCTATGAGCAAGCAATCTGGCAACACAGGGAAGGAAAAACTCCCTTTTAAAAAGAAGAAACCTCCTGTGGATCCAGGCTCAACAGTAACATAATGAATATTATTTAAGTAAAGTAATGCAATGCATTACTAATCAGGGAGACTTCATTAATCCCAGAGCAGCAATCCCTGCAAATATACCACAAACATTAAGCACTCATATAAAATGAGTGTAGAAACAGAGATATTGGTAGATAAATATTAAGGTAAATAGATAAATATAGAGATATAGGTATAAATATACATATACATATAAATATGAAAGGACAACAATGTGTGCAAATATATGTCATGGAGTACAAGTAATGTGTAATGAATTTCCTTTTTGAGGAATGACGAGGGAATTGCCAGTCTGTCTCATGCTAGCCTAAGTCTAATGTCTCAGACACTTTACTAAAAGGCAGCTTTGTGTAATTTGTAGATTTCAGCAGCTCTAAAAAATTGTAGTATTTGATAGTTGTAGTTAGTATTTGATGGTCTGGGAGTATCCACAGGCTGGGTAGACTGAAGGTCATTGGATCAGGTTGAGCATGAGAAGCTGATTATGCTAGCTAGCTAGCATCCCATTTCCAAAGCCATAACTAAAAAACTAAAAAGCAGCTGAGAGTAGGTACCAGTTTTTATGATACAAACAATTAAACAAGTGACAGACAGACAGAGCTGTATGAAAGACAAAGTTACAACACTGAAAACAATTAATTTCAAGAGTTTTTTCTGTATGCTAGTTTTGCTAGTTATGTCTTGTCTTGTCCATGAAATTAATGAGGAAGGCCTATGTGTAAGTAGTTTTTGCTTAATGTGTCATTACTCAGCCCAAATGCCAACTGTCCAGCTGACTCAAACACTGACTTATATTTAGTTCTGTACCTAAATTTACTCATGCACATGACAGGATGACATGGTAAGCGTGCAGGAAAAAAATAGACATACATCTCTGACACTCATTTCTTTTGCGTGAAAACGGACTTAGAATAGATGAGAATGTTTGAATGCCACAATACATGATCATAATTTAGAGTTTCAGTTTCTTTATAATTATTTTGTTGAATGATGAACGCTGAAACCTGAGACCACTGGAACTGTATCAGGAAACTGTGGCGATACAATGCAAATCAAGTCAATTTGCAAAGAGAAATTATTATTTTTGTGCTCATGCTTACATATATTTAGTGGTTGTAGAAGGCAGTGTTGAACCTGTGTCAGGGGCCTCATTCTGATTGCCGTAAATGTTTTAAAAAAAACCTAGTCAAGTCTCCCACCCAGAGCGAAACTTCTCTCAGGAACAAGGACTCCAGATGTTTCTCACTGTTTGATCAACCTGCACCATTCATATATCTTCCAAGGCTATGTAGGTCAGCTCTTTGTTGTAATTGGCCTTAGAGTGAGTATAACAGCAGCACACAGCACTATAAGGTTGACATAATGAGAGCAGACCGCTCCAAGTTTCAGTCCCTTCAGTACCCGCCACCCCCATTATGTTTCCAGCACAGCAATGAGCTTCAGGTTTCCAAGAGTTCATCATTAAGTCCATGGGATGTAAATCGTAAGCGTACTTTTTGGTGAACCGCTGTGGAATATGAAATATGGCAGGTATGTGAACGCCTCTGCTGTGGTAGTTTATATACTACGTCAACCAGAGTCACTTGACATAGGATCACATATGTGCTTTTTGTAGCTTAAAGGATGATAAAAGGATGATACATGGATGTTACACCATGCAAGAACTGAAAAAGAGTTTATGGCAAGCTGTAAAAATGGATAAATCTAAGTTACACCTCTTAACACACTGATAATGTTATATAAGCTGTCCAATTTCAGTACATCATTGTGGGTGTCTATAATCCAAGTTTCACAAGATGTAATCAGCCAGAGTAGGTTTTATTAGTAGCAGACAAAAGCCCTCGGCTCATATAGAAGGTGTTATGTCTCAGCGTTAACACATCTCAACAATGTGAATGGAGAGAAAGAGGAGGAAGAGCACGTGACTTGTTATCCACAAAGGAATCCTTTACTGCTTCTGTTACTGTGCACACAATAAAACACATCCAGTGCAGCAAATTTCACGGTAAAAGAAGATATTGAAAGAGGACGTTGTCAGGAGGCAGGATGACAAAGCAAAGCCTGAGCGGGGGAAGGGGTGTTCATTTCATAGCCAAACAGAGAAAGAGAATCCCTATAGAACTTAGATTCATTCCACAAATTACTTTCCATCACGTTGTTTGAAGTGAAAGTATAATTCTATAACACGCATTACATGAAATAGATGAAAACTGGGCTGCTCCACAATGAAGTGACATAAGGGGCAAATCTTTTTATGTAGTGAGTTATCATCTAACTATGCCCTTTTTCTGCCTTTCCCCATCATGCTAGTACCATTATGTAATAGATGTCAACATTTCCCTACCTACTCTAGTTGTTTATGCATAGTGTCCATGATATAACATTTGTGGCAGATGTTAAGAACACTGGAGACAGTCTGTCTGTGAAGGTTCTCAGTCATCCAGGTCATCGTAGTCTAAGGAGCTTGGAAAGAAAAGCGTCTGGACTTCTTTAAGTTGCTTGAAGACATTTTATCTCTCATCCGAGAAGCTTCTTCAGTTCTAAGTTAAATTCTTCTTCAGTTCAGTTCTAAGCAAACAATGGAGACAGTCAGAGTTAACTGTGTAATTATCTCTGAAAGGCTCACAAACACACACTTCCTGTTTTGAAAATGAAATAATACAGCTATTAAACAGTAGTGAAGCCAGTACACCGTTAAACCTGTTTTATTTAGAGCATCTAGAGCATAAATCAATGCACACACACACACACACACACACACACACACACACACACACACACACACACACACACACAAACAAAAAAACATTAACTTGTATTACTTGTATGATAAGACACAAGGCAAGCGGTAAGTGTTAGTAAGTGTTTTTGTTTTCTTGGGAAAAACACAAGAACAAGCAGCAGACCAAAGACTGTTTAACTGACCGTTCCCTTAATCATAGTGAAACCATAGCAACATGCAAAATGCATAAGCAGGTTAGAAAGTCTTTAGACTTCACCAGCATCTTCCCAAAACCAGAAACACCAAAGTAAAAAATGTGTGGAACAGTCAGAACACATTTACATTTAACATTTTTGTGACAAAGACCTTTTGTGTGTGATTTTGCCTGTGTACACTTCCAGCTGAGTTTAAATTGGACTAATAGGATTTGATAGATATGCTAACTTCAGCTTGAAATCGAGGGATTTACCAAAGTATCACATTACCTGTTTAGGAATTACAAGCAAAAACTAACAAGCAGTTTAAAGGCATAGTGAGGCCTCCTCTGTATGCTGTAGTGCTGAACTTTGGTCTAAAGGTTTAGACCTCACATAAGGGTTAGGCTGAAAAACTGAAATGAACCTATCTGAGAAATAGCAAAAACCTTAGGAGTGGCTAAATGAACAATGTGGTATATTTTTAAACAGCCATGCACTGATGAGCTCAGCAACACCAAAAGGCCAGAGAAGACTACTAAAACCTCTGTATGAAAACATCTGATTGATTATAAATAAATACCTTGCACAACAAAGTGCAAACCACTGGTTACACTCAAGAACAAGAAGGCCAGATTACATGTTGGCAGAAATCATTTAAAAGAGCTAACAGATCTTTAAAAAAAAAACAACAACAACTTTGGATGAATGAAACCAAGATTATTTTGTACCAGAATGATTGGAAGCAAAAAGTGTAGAGAAAGAAATTATTCAGATTCAGCCAAATGAAGCCAAAATGATCAGACAGTGCTCTGCGATGCAAATGAATAATAACTCAAAGCCTATTGTAAAACCAATACAAGTGTTTCTCAAGACAAACAGATAGGATGTTTTTAAATGGGCAAGTCATTCATCTGATTTCAGTAGAGTATGGTTTCTAGTTATTAAATATAAAACTGTTTGTACAATTACGTTTGAGCATGAAAGAACTTGAAACGTTGTAGTCTGTAATTCCTAAACAATACAATAGTTAAATGCATTTCAATCAAATCTGAAAATTTGCACTTCAGTCACATTGTTTGATTGTTTTTTTCCACTGCCATGGTGCACATAGACAGAATTACAAACTAATGTGCCACTGTGCATGGACTTACAGACCTAACTGTAAAAACAAGCATGTTTAGCTTGCTAACTCACAAGCAGCTATTTTTCCAAAGCCAATTCCTTTTGTAGGTAACGATCCCTGCCTTTCAAAACTAGCATCTTGATTGTTTGACATTCATTTGCTGGTCAGTTATCATTCATATCAAGGTGTAAATCTAAAACTAAAAGACCGTATTTCACATCTAACAGGATGTTGCTTCCTGAGATTGCTATTGAAATGTAGTCCTTACCACAGCGTCCCTGCTCCTTCTGTCAGCGCGAGAGAGTGACACAGATTAATGAATGAGCTGAATCGAAGCTGCCAGAGAAAAAAGGTGAAAGGGGGCAGAGAGGGAAATCAGAGGTGAGAGTGAGAGAAACGCAAAGAAAGGGATGCTATGCAATTCCTCAGCTTGGTGGTTGCCGAGTTGGATTCTCCTTTGGGAGATCCAGTGGCATCTAAGAAGGATTGTGCCATAAAAATGACAGAGCGTCAGGAGTGTGGTCATGGCCAGGGGAATATACATTACATTGTACATATCCCTGCTTTCATTAGGCCTCAGCCTGCACACAGCTCAGTCTCCTTTTCTCATCTGCATCCCCTTTATTGCCTCCATTCCTCACACAGAGAATTCATTAGAAACTGACCGCGTGACAAGTGTGCAGAGCTTAATAAACCGCTTAACGGATGCAGAAGATAATGGATACTGGCCTTTGTGTGTGGAAGCGTGAGAGAGACAGCTGAGAGGGTGTGTATGTGTCTGCAAACAGTGTTGCCTCTCCAGTGGAACAGTGATGTTTTTTTTTCCATTAATGTATATCACTTCCTTGTGTGAGGTTGACTTTCTTAGCAATCTGAAGGTGCAGAGTCTGAGACGCACCTGCTTGTAATGAAATATGGACTGATAAGAACTTTTTCTCCCCCTGCGCACAAACACATTCACCTTATCGTAGGGCTGCCGGGCAACTGTGTGTGTTTACCTGTCACACCAAATGCATGTCAAAAGCAGATCATGAAGTTTGGCACTGGGGAGGTGGTGGATGGGGGGGCATCGTCGACTGCAGCTTGCAAGCTCTATTTGCTTTCATACTTGCAGGTTTGAAAGGAATGACTGTTGTATGAAAGGAAACCTTGCCCGCTTGCTCACGCACTGTTTCACATTAAAGGGCCGGTGGCATGAAAACATGATTAAAACAGGAAATGAGGCAATGTGTAAAGAAAGGCTACGACTGAATGCTTCTTGGAGGTAAATAGGGGTTGTCTCCAAAGCATTTTTTAGAAATTATAAGCAAACTGCTGGAAGTCAAGCATACAGATGACAATCGGGTATCAGATGCTCATAGGGATTGGTGAATTCTGCTTATTTTTGCTATAAAAAGCTCAAGATGAATATCTCCTCACTTCAACAATGCCATAGTCTTGGAGATAAAATGTAAGCGGGTCCCTCGCTTCAGATGAACAATGTAACTAGATAAAATTCCCAGGAGCATGATTCACTCTGCTGCAATCTGATTTCTTCAATAACTTGAACTTGCATAATTTCTTTGGGTGTGAGGTATCTTAAATAAAGGACTATATTGTCATGATGCATACTTATATTGTTTCACCGTTGTGCACTGTAATCAAATTGTCTCAAGCTGGCAGATATATTGCTTTTAAACAGTCAAGCTCTGATATGTTAGCTGTGCTATTTGTGATGCTTACAGGGATAAAATAATCAGATGTTGGCCTTTACAAAGTCAAAAAAAGGACAGTATTTGGCAAGCACGCCTGCAGTCTTCAATGTGAAATTACTCTGGTGAGTATGCATTCTCAAAGTTTACAGCAGTGCACTCGGACTCAGGCCTGAGTGATGCTGTGAGAACAATGAATTGTCTGGAGAGTGAGATCATTCTTTAAGGACAGGGTGGAGTCAGCGATAGTGATGGCAGATGGATTTAACCCAGACTGACATTGTTATAACAGCTTGGATAGACTCTGGTAGGTCATAATTCACTCGCACACATATGAGCCAGTGAAAGCGTATCTAAGGTATACATGCACACACATACATAAAAGTGTTTAGCCAATCTGGCTCGAACTGAGTGGGGCCTCAGGCAGAGATGCTTATCTCTGAAAATGCCACACACGAGTTAAACACACTATACTTTCCCCTGCAGTGCTCATCCTTGCTAAAGAAAGCGGGAGGAGAGACTTGTGTTTGCATAAGCGGGCCACCCAGCCTGACCTCTTCTGGCATGCAGCCAGGGTGGAGACATTTGACTTAATCCAACATGATGAAGTGGTGAGGCTATGCAGTCACACTGGACCCCAGCACAGAGGCATTCGACATGAGACAATGAAACGAAATCATGGATAGTAATAACGGATCACCTAGGGTTGCTGACTCTTATTGGACAGTACAGAGATGGGAGGGCATGTCAGGTATTCATGAACTTGTCCCACAAAAGAACAGCCAGAGAAGTCTAAAAAGAACTAGGAGTTAAATTGAGAGATTCTCCATCATGATGCTATTTTTCTGATTCAAGCACAGCATGTGGAAGACGCAAGTGTGATTCATAATAGTGCATCAGAGATCCAGAATGTTATAAAGTTTAATAAAAGAAACTTTAGAGCAGATTTTATAAGATTTTGCTGAGGGCAAAGACACGAATACTAACAACACATTCATTACGTAGGACAGAATGGGTATATTTGCATGAGTGGATGAAACCTCTTCTCGCTATTCCAATTAACACGTTATGGTATATATAGAAAATTAGTCACAGAGTTTTGACAGGGAGCCATACACAGTTTGACTTATTTGTCCGCTTATGGTAGAGGATAACAACTTTCCACCCCAAACTCTTGCACCAAGCTAGCACCAGCTGGAAGGAAAGCAGAGACCGAACTGATTAACCCTCCGTCAAAGTAGCATTACTGCAGCAGACAAGCTAAGCCCAAAATGTCAAAGGATTGTTACTGAGATCAGTTAGAGCGCGTGTTACAATGTGCTACTTACCAGCAGCACATGAAAGTCAATCCAAGAAACTCACACGAAAGGTTACAAATAAAAGGAAATAACCTAATCCTCGACTCTAAGAGGCACGCCATAATTTCAGAGTCCGTGAATATGCTAGGGTGCCACTTGGGTCCGAGTGATGTCAATTTTGTCACCAGATGGTGAGCGCAACGCTACATGCAGATGTTTGCGTGCGCTCAATTTTTTTGTGACTCCTGGAACTCATCCACCAAAACATTTCACCAACTACGCATGTGCCCTGCAGGCAGACTTTAGTGGGACTTCAAAGAAATATAACAGGAAAGACTACTCATCAGTGGTGTGTTCGACTGTCTGCAGTATTATCCCTCTGTTATTATGCTCTGAGGGATGTATTTATGAGAGTGGAAGTGGTCTCTTCTTGGATGAGGGCATAAAGCTTCACTCAGTGCTTTAATGAGCATGAAAATATGGTGAGTCACATGCAAAGACCTTTAGAGACACCAGATCTTAACCCAACTAATTACCTACGTTTTGGACAAAAGCAACACTCTTTATCATCCTCATTAAAACATCAAATGAGAGAAAAACCCTTAGTAAAATGGTATTCCATCCTTCAAACAGTATTCCTGTGAGTGAAAAATCAATCAGCACTGAAGCTATTCTAGCAGACGTACACTGAGGAACACTTTTAATCAGAGAATAGCATCAGGGGAACTAAACTACTGAGATATTGATTTGGTCAGGTAAGTCGCAGAGAGGGTTATTAATCAGTTTCAGCTGCTTTGGTGTTAATGAAATTAACAGGTGCGTGAGGGGAACAACAAAAAGACAACCCCCAGCACAAGAATGGTTTTACAGGTGGAGACAACTTGCAATTCTTTCCTCCAAATCTTTTCTGTCTTTTTTTTTTTTTTACTCGTTTTGCATTTGGCTAGGGTCAGTGTCCCTACTGGCACCACAAGGAGATTCCTGGACCCTACAGAGGTTGCGCAGGTAGTCCAACTCCTTCAGAATGGCACAATGGCATGGCCCATTGCCAGAAGGTTTGCTGTGAATCCCAGCACAGTGTCAAAAGAATGGAGGAGATTTCAGTTCTTGCAGAGCTGGACAGGGCTGTAGAAGGTCCTGCAGGACTGCTACTTCGTGCATGGGGGAATAGGATGAGCACTGCCAGAGCTACAAAATGACCAGGTCGCTGGGATATATGTCTCTGACCAGATAATCAGAAACAGACTTCATGAAGGTGGCCTGAAGGCCTGATGCCATCTAGTGGGTCCTGTGCACTGTACTGCTCAACTGGAATTTGCCATAGAATACCAGAATTGTTATGCCCAGTACTGCCTCCATGTGCTTTTCACAGATGAGACCCTGTTCCCCCTGAGCACATGCGACAGATGTAAAGGGTATTAAGAAGCTGTGGAAAACGTTATGCTGCTTGTAACATTGTTCAGCACGATCAGTTTGGTGGTGGGTTAGTGATGGTCTGGGGAGGCATATCCATGGAGGGACACACAGACTCTACAGGCTAGGCCAGGGGACCCTGGTGCAATCTGTTCTCGGTACCTCCTGGTGCACGACAAGCTCCATGTGGGAAGGCAGTTCCTTGAGGATGAAGGAATTGATTCCACTGACTGGACCCCACATTCGCTTCACCTAAATCCAGTAGAACACCTCTGGAACATTATGTTTGTGCCTATTGTACTGTACAAGCCAACATCATTTTTTCACTTAGGTTTTTAGGGTGTCTTTGAATTCAGCCCCCTGTTGATAAATCATTTTTATTTCCATGAAACAATGTAGCATCTTTTCATTCCTAACACATCACCCAGTCCATATCAGTACAGATACCCAGCATTTCCTTTCCCCTGTTAAGATATGATCCATTTTCAAAGTGTTCCTTTCATTTTTTTGAGCAGCCTGCATGTATACTATTATGTTGGTTTTTCCTGAAATTTGTCATTGCTGTAGTCTTTCTCTGTGACACGAAAAGCGCTTTATGATATTTTATTCTTCCTTTCCCCCCTTTTTTCTGTTGCTTCGGTTCATGCAACAGTTTATTCTGTAGTCAAACTGGCATCTTGTTCTACAAATCTTGAGTCAAAGATAGAGATCACGCTTGTCAGGTCCCCGTGTGCAAGTCAGCTCATTTCTATTCAGGCCACGCGTTCAGCCATGTCAACAGTGTTTTCCTCTGTCTCCTATGGATTCCATGCCTTTGTTGGCCTCGCAAATAGTTTCTCAGTAAAACCCTGTGATGATAGATGGTGACTACATGTAAGAGTTTAGTTTTGCTTTAATTCTTAGCCCTCATCCTGACAATTGCATTCAGTCTTTACAATGTGAAACAAATCACAAGAAAGTTTTGTGAAAAAAAATCAGCTACCTTCATTGCGGTATATCATCGGGCATATGAAAGGATTTGTATGTTGTAATCACACCAGTCCACCTCTGGTACATACAAACACACAACTCGGCACTCAAGTACAACTACGATGTGATTTATGAGGCCAATGTCAGCTGCAGCTTTGCAGGGTAATCCATTAAAGCTCTTATCTGCCTCTCCAGTAGAAGGCAGCCCTCATATCATTTAGGAGAGGAGAACAGCCCAATAAACCATTGCCACAAGAGATCCATACACCCACAGAGCTGCAGAGAGAGAGAAGGAGCACAACAAAAATATTTTCTTATTGATGGAAAGCCGGTTTGGCTGAGAGCAGTAGGTGGGAGCAGTGTTTGAAGTGTTTGAAACGCAGAGTTAAGTCAGAGAACAGAGGGTGAGCTGTTAAAAAATTGCATACATGTGTTCTGGAAGGAAATGTGATATGAAAGGTTACTGAAAAATTCAAAGGCTAAAAACTGCCTTATCTGTACTGCAGAATCTTTGAGGATGGTTTATGTCTTCAAAGACAGCTGCAAAACACAGCCTGTCTGATTTGGTCTAATAAGCTCTTCCATCATCCTTGCACGCTGGTCTTCTCAGAGTGAGGTGTTGGTTGAATAGTAAAAAAAAGCACAGAGGCAGCTGAGAGGAAACACAATCAGGTTCACTGGAACATTTTACTATCAGTAAAGCGGATCCGATGTTTGTGTGCAGGCATCAGGGCTATAGAGTACAAAGAAAAGACCCGAGTTTCTAGAACAAGATACCAAAAGCTGCTTGGAGGAGACAGTTTTCTGTGAGTTATGCCTTGATCCGATCACTGCAACAAATCCAAATAAAGGAGAGATTTATATTGTCTTTAAGTCTTCCTGAGTCTTTTAAAGCTGCTGTAACTGAGCTTTTTATAACAGTATATCAAGTGACAGTGAGAACGGTGTTGTTTTTTATTTTTATGTGAAACCTCTGCTTCCCCCCAGCTTTATGAAGCTTTATAAAAGCTGACAGTTCAGCGATCCAACTTGCAACTTTACTGTCAGGGGCTCATGTTTTCTACAAAAACCTGAAACTGTAATCGAGATACTGCGGAGTTTGAATTCTGGGAGTAAACACTGTGAATATCACCATTTCAACCACATGTGGACTGGAGGGTTAGAGCTGTGGAGTCATCAGCTAATGCTTAAACTTACCTGTCTTGGTTAGACTGAACACTGAACATGAAACAATTATGGGGTCACACCTCTAATAATGACATCCAATCCAACAGCTTTAAAGTTATTTTACTATAAAGTACTTTAACAGGTTTGTTGTGCAGTGAAAATAAGTGCAAAGGGAAGGTTATACGCCCTTGTGAAACCCATTTAAAAATAGTTCACATCATTTTAAATATAATACATTTTTTCAATTATTTTTATTTATGCTAATATAGTACACATGAAGCATTTATTTCATTATTTAGTAAAAGTAGTTTAAATGTCTATTTTGTTTTTTAAAAGAAACCTTTTTTATTCAGAAACACTGTACAAATTGTTCAAACTCAAATTGTATATATAAACGGTTACATCCTGTTGCTATGACGTACATAACAAAGTCATAATTTTCCCCAATATAAACAAAGGCAGTAGGGCATAGTTTTAAAGATTACAGATCTTTTATGAACGTTTGGCCTTATTTGATCTTGAAGAAGCGGTCCAAAGTAATCGGATATGTAAAACACAAACAATGGCAGCAAGAAACATTTTTATGTAACTCTATATAGACCAGAGATCAGATGTTAATTTTTGAATCTGTATATGGTCATTTCTATATGTTGGCAATAAACGCCACCCTTGTAAGAATCATGGTTTATAAGTTATAGGGATTTTGGTCAGTTTTTAACCAATGAATCATTAAGTTGTAATAATAATGATAATAATAATAATAATAATAATAATAATACAGATTCCTACATAGGATTCTTATATATACAAAAAAGAAAAACTCAATAAGCATATAATAGGGATATCTTGATTAATCCTATCAATCCTTCTTTTTTGTCTCAAATAACAACTTAAAAAACAAAAAAATCTAGCAAAGACCCTGTGCAGTCATTAGGAAAAAGAAGGGAGATGAGGGCGGTTTTCCCACAGACTTCTATAAAACTGGAAGCAAAGCAAAGCATGAAATTCCCCCCACTGGTTATTGCAAAGAACAGGTATAAGGAACTTCACTTTTCAGACGCTAATTCTAATTTTTGTGCTTTCAGTGTATTACAGTCAGAAGAAACCTGAAGTGAAGATTAAGGCTCCAGTCACACAGGGATAGAGACCAGTTTGTGACTGCCTGCAAAGCACCAGTTGCTAAGAAAAAATAAGTATTCCCCTGCCAAATGCGAATGGTTGCTGGAAGTGGATAGTACAGTAATTGCTTTTAAATCAACTCCTAAAGGCCCCTCCAAACACTTAGAAACCAGTCTGTGCACCCCTGGAAACCACAGGTCGCTAGGGAATAACATGTATGCAGTAGTAAGGGAAGACTGTTACTTTGAAGGCAAACAGTCTCTGTTTCTGGCTCATGTCTGACTTTTCAAGTTTCACCACCACTCGGTGCTTAGTTAGCAAGTGTCTGTAGACATATTTGCATCTTCCATGTGAAATATCTGCAAGCCAGCAAAGCAGTCACAACCCACTTTTGGTGCAGCACCCTGTTTGTGACTGATTTCGTTTAGTGACAGCCAGCAGCATCCAGCAAGCACTCGCCAGCTAGTTAGGCAATGCTTCCCTAGTGATCAGAGGTTACCAGAGGGTCTACACCTGTGTGACTGAGGCAAACAGGAGTGGTTGGATAGAGATTCAAACATTAACAAAATCATATATTTTGTTTTCTGGTGAACAGTTTTAACTAGGCATGAATACACAGCTGAAAGAGAAGCACACTCCCACCTTCAGATGGGAGTTTTTCTGCAACTTTCAAAGTTGCAGAAAAACTGCAACTTTGAAACTTGTGTGATGTGTAGCCAGTATTGTGTGACAGATGCCAGGCACCATGTTTGTTCATTGATTTGTGAAAAAAAGAGACTGATACGATATTTAAAAAAATGCTTACAATATGTTTCTTTAACAAATTTTGCTTCAGTGTTCAAAACTCATCGTGTCTCCTTTTGTTTTCTCTCCATAAAGTTTGTTCACGTTTAACCCTTCTTCATTTCCCGTCTCTGTGTACATCGCACTACATTTACTGGTGAGTTTGTACACATCCACACACAGATAAAAACCTATAATTAGAGTCCTCCAAATTTCTCATACATGTCCCTCAGGTACAGCAGAGAGGTTGATCTGCTATCTAAAGGCCCCTGCAGGTTTGGAGTGTAGACTTCTCCGTGACCTAAATGTGCTGGCTGGAAATGAAGCAGATAACTCCAGATGGTTGACCGTACCTCTCTCCTCTATCTGTGTAAACACAGACTGAGCAGATGCACGCTGCCCTCCCATGAAATCTACTGTTACTGAAATAGATCCAGGCTTAGGCAATATAGTCTCACAGAGTAGCAGACACGTGAGAGGTGCAACATTGTGCACAAGCAACAGTAGTACAAACAGAAGTAAAAACATGGAAGAGTTAGAAGGTGTACAACAATCTTCTTTTGACAGTAGACCGGACTGAACTGAATTTCACGCATTAACAGTGGAAAAAGTGAGAACAGCTGATTTAAATCAGTGATCAGCATATGGAGCGCTGAGGGCAACCTGTTGCTGTGACCCAAGACAACAGGTCACATTGAAAGAGAGAACATCCGGGTTTTGAAATAATAATCTTTGGTCAATATTTAATAATAATGATGATCATTGATCAAGATGATGATGCACTTCATGCGTTTTCATCTGGAAATACATTTCTGCAGTGTGTTTCTGGGCTCTGCATTTTCTGCCAGGAGCTCAAATGCTTGCAATAGCATGCGGGGATTTAACTAGCTTTGAATGTCTGCACACCCTTTGTGGTGAGTCACGTTCATGTGACCGAGCTATGCTTGGAATTTAGGTTTCATTTGTGTTCTTGTTTAGGCCTCTTTTTTCCCCCCTCAGGTCCACCCAGTTCACAGGTTGACTGATTATAGAAAAGCATATGACCATCTAACAAAGGCCTTTTTCCATCACTGCTGCCAAAACGCTTACACAGCAGCGCATTTCACTGGCTGCAAGTGCAAATGAGACACTCATAGTAAAATAAATAAGTTAATTAATTAAAACAAATAGATAATAAAAATGTATCATAATATAACAAATAATAAAAGCAGTGTGATCACATAATCTATGCATATTTTTTTTCTAAAACTGTCTGGATAAAACAACTGAAAAGGGAAGTAAGTAAGTAATCCAGGTGCTTCTGAGCATGTCGGTTATCATTGGATAATAAAAGTGAGACCTTAAAACATAACATGATGACAAATTGAAATTGTTGGGCCGGATTATTAGAAGTAATTGAACATGATTTATTGATATACATAATTCAATTAAGGTGTTTGGCGATTAGACGCCGATGTCCCGTCACAGCAGAACGTAATCCCAGCAGTGAGGTAGTAGAGATGAGGATGGAGGAGCCTTAGTAACAAGGTGGAGGTGGAGATGGAGAGGATGTAAGTTGCATGTAGGGAGAATGACAGATGAACAGTGAGATTCAAAGTATGCGGAGTGGAGGCTGATTAGCTTAAATGAGAAAGATGATTGGACTACACCAGTGATGTCACAATGAGCTTGAAAGCTTAGATTAGCAGACAGGGAAGCAGACAGATGTGTGACTGCAAATCTTCCTCACTGAGCTTACACATAAGCTTCACTACATAATGCTAATGTTCATGACATTGTAACACCATTGCTTTGTGTTTGGAAAACAACTACACCCTGCAGCATTGCAGTAACACTATAGAACAACATAATCATGATGTATTTTATTAATGGGACTGTACAGTTGTATCACAGTAGGGGTCATTTTATAATCCGGAACAGAAGTGTAACGTATACGCAACCCTACTGTATTTCACATGTTTAACGTTGCCACAAAGGAGCCCTGGTATTACTTATTTTTAAATGCTTTTTGACCACTACAAAAAAAGACCAATTAACCAACAGAGGGTGCCCACATTGCATTGCCCCAAATACACTTTATTTGTAATGTTCATGAGCATCATTGACAAATTATATTTTGCTATTTATGAATATTCCCACACCAATATTTTTATTTTTGTTCCCTGCTAGGGTACCTCAGCATGTGTCACAGATCAAACGTTCATATAATGGGTTCATATAATTGGTTTAAGAGGTTTTGAGGACCGACTGAAGACTACTCTCTCTTAAATACTTGATCAGCAGGTGGGTGGAGCCGAGACTCCTGAATGCTGCTGTTTTACATCTAATCCCCGACAGGTCACGGGTCTTTTGGCAGCATGAAGGAAACCTACACAGCATTAAGCATGTGGTTTTAATGCTGCGGCTGACTGGTGTCACTGTTCACACTGTTCCCTCTTGTGCATAATGATTTCATTATGCATTCACACAAAGGCACTCACCAAAAAACAAAACAAAACAATGAAGCCTCCTTGCAAGAGCTGGATGAGGTGATACTTCTGCAATATTAGAACTGATGAAATAAACATGAAGGACTCCCACAGGACACCAAAGAGAGTCTGAGGCAACAGCATCTGTTCGACAGGCACACAACATGAATACTCACGGAGACACACAAACACACTAGAGATTGACAAATGCTAACAGGCTCAAATAAAACACCAACTCCTGCTGCTCACTAACCTGTAATAGTAACCGGGTAGTCAGTAAATTTTGATGTGAATATTGTACACTTTCAATACAACTGCATGAGTTTAAAATACCAAGGATGGGTGAGGAGCGAGCGTAATGCATGCCTAACTCACCAAATGCCTTTATTTCTATTATCTTTTTTTATGCTGAAGTTTTGCTGTGTCTGAAAGTGACCAGGACTTTAACGGTGTCTCCTTTAATGAATTGTGCAGGTGAAACAGGAGACTCACAACTATCACCTTACTACCATCACCCACTGGAATACAGTTTCAGACGTGCTTTTTAAAATTTTAACCTTGCATGAAAAAACAACACTGGAAGAATATCACTTACTATAAATGAGGTCCTTCACTTGGCACTTATGTAATATCAGTACAAATGCACAAAAAAAAAAAAAAAAACCCCACTGAAAAACCAACATTTTTAATGTGGCAAAAAGAAACAAGCACACAGATAAAACTGTTATTGCTGCAGAGACGTTTGATCTTTTGACTGAATAGCAATCCAGCCCATGCTCATCGAAAGACGTGAAAATAGCAGCTGTTGAAGTCAAAACAGAGGAATGACATGTGAGATGTTGACAAGTCGTGCTGTTTGCCATGTGACCCACTTTTCTATTTGCCACAGGTGATTTATTCATCCTTCATTTCAAGTCCAAGTCTTTACATGAGGAGTTTGCATTATATTATCTACACCCCTCCCCTCTAAATCTTAATGAAGTCAGGCTTTCTTCTCGGTTGGCCATGTCTCACATTAATCAACTTTCCGTGCTGCTTATAAATACAGCCACTGTGCACGACAGCCTCCAGAATTTAATCTACAGTGAAGCAGTAAATGAAATGCCCTTCACAGCCGGTGTGACAGCGCCGTCTGCTATATGTGTTGCGCTCCTTGCCTTGAACTGCGGAGCCCTGAGAAGCGTCACTCAGCTGGAATGGGTATGCTGGGACAAGGTCACAAGATCAAACAAGCACATCTTGTCGAATGGCCACACGTTAAAGTGCTTCAAGTGAGAGCCAGAGGCTGATGAGAGTTTGAGAAAGTCATGGAGGCAAGTGCCTCCTTCCGCCTCCTGGTTCTTGCAAACTGCCTCAGCAGAAGTGCACCTAATGCAGGTGTTGTCTACCCATTTAAAAATAAGGAAACAGCCAAGGGCAAAGAGTGACCACGCCGTGGGCAGCCATTATTGTAAATTTGCTCTGAATTATACTGTCAATCTCTTGGTTTACTTTGTCAGCCAGGGTGTCAGACTACTCTGTAAGTGAAGTAGGTTGTGTTTGAACCTAATTTGTCCTCAGGAGAACTGCAACGAGCTCAGTTTGGTTAGTGGGACTCTCTCCATCACCATATCTCACCTTGCTGTAGAGTCAATTATAGCACTAGTCTGCCTGGCTGCCTGTAATTATTTACTGATCTGGTCAGCTGAGCCTTCAAGTTAAAATGGGCATGTGTAAAAGGGGACTTTAAGTATAGGAAGCGTAGAGCTGAGCAGAGGTTATTCCTGGGGTTATTATTGGAGAGGAAGGTCATGTGTCTTTGGAGCTCATTGTGCTGCATGCCCTAAGGTTTCAGATAGTGCTGTGAAATACTACAAATTTTTGTATCCAATTCCCAGTTTGAATAAAAAGCCAACATTGCTAATACCAATACTTTTAAGCTATAAAGTAGTGTGATTTTTACTCGCCAGATAATTACAAAAAACCTCCACACTTTACAGTTTTTTATGCATTTTGAATCTTTTCTAATATCAGTGTTTGTATCGATGCTATCGATATTCGGGTCGATCTACTCGCCTCTACTTCCAGCTGCAAAAATCAGACCATCAGAGATGCGCTGAAAATTTGATAACAGGGCAGTGAAGAGCAATGATTTGTTTCCTTTGGGAGACCTAAAGAAATCCACTGTCATGTCATTTGCAGGACTTTGGTAAAAGAAATTGATTTTGGCAACATCAAAAGCCTAAATGAAGACAGACACATTCATCCACACAGTAACCGCCCTCTGGTCAGGCTGTCAGCATCAGTCACTGAATGCAGTATTTTCATAGGCTGCGGTATGTATAGCCAATAATCTAGAGACCGCTGACATCCTGTTGGCAGACAGCCAGGTGGGTTCCCCTCTCAAAAAATCGCCCCCCCCCTTTTTTTTTTTATCATCTCTCTCACAGTCTCCTCTCTTCTTTCTCTCTCTCCCCACTTATTCCGCCTCACTCGCTCGCTCATTACAGCTTTATCACAACTATTAATCTCACACAAGTACTTCACTCAGCAAGTCTTATTGTGAGAACCACCTGCACAGAAGCGTGTGTGTGTGTGTGTGTGTGTGTGTGTGTGTGTGTGTGTGTGTGTGTGTGTGGCTGAACGCAAAGATGGCTCTCTCTCCATTCCAGGAATCAACACTGCCCTATTTTCTTCTTTTTTTTGGACCCTTTTCCATTTTCGCCAGTTTTCCCCTGTGCTCTTAACTTTTGTTGACACAGATGTTTGTGCTCTTGCATGTTATGTCCTATTCATGTTTCACCAGCTACCCTTGTAACCTGATAAGTTTGCAAATCTTTGTTAACTGATATGTCGGCGTGAGAGTCTGATAGCGTCTGGCCAGCTGACATTACTTTTCATAACAATCTTTTTCATTGGACGTGCGGACGAGTGATGAAACAAGATATTGCAGTTATTAAACAAACTATCGCTGAGCGTCATCCTTCCATTTAAAATTTAATACCTGACAGCAGCTTTTCTATTTCCTGTCTGCATGAAGAATCCTATGTTTATGTTTTTTGTGCATGCTGGATCTGTGTCTGTTTTTTTTTCTTTTAGGTCTATGTTCTTTTTTTTGTGATCAACATTTTATTGATTTAAAACGTGATTTAACACGGATAAGACATCGTATCCAGAATGATTCCATACAAATGTCAGGACTGAACCATTGCTTTGTAATAGTCTTCTTTGCGGATGTGAATGCAGCGAACAACATTTTGCATTGTATTTGTTTTAAGGAGATTTTAGGTCTATGTTCTTCATCCAATTCTTGTTTGGAGGAACACTTTTTAAGATTCCAGCCTTTTTAGGAATAAAGAAAAGCTGTCTTGGTTTAAGTGTGACCAGCATAATTCCTGATTCATCCAGTGGGTTTTCAAAGAGTTTTATAAGACTGAATGTAGCACAGGTTTCTCAAGCTTGGGACGAGCGTGCGATTCTTCAGATTTCGGTTGAAACGCTGAAGTCTGCACTCACATGTTCACAGAACACTTTTGCTGAAGAGACCTTTTTTTAATCAACGCTTGTTTACGCCTACACAGTTTCTTCATGGTTTTCTGCAGAGCCACTTATGCATATGTGATTTACATTTCACATGCAGAGATAATCAGAAAATATGCTAATGTATGGATGAATGCAAAGCTAAGGGGAAATAAATATGCAGACTGGGATAACATGTACACATGCAGCAATGAGCAGCGTCAAGGCGGCCTATGGTAAAGGTCTGTGTGCATTGAGTGCTGACCCCCCCCCCGTTTCCAAAAAGGGGAAAAAGTTTGACTTTTTGTTGAGTTTCAGGGAGACGACACAGAGGCCGAAGGTGCTTTAAGCTGCATCAGCTCACAGATGATAGTTGAGTGGCTGTTGCATCAGATTAAGTCTACTTTGTGCCACTCACTGTTGGCGGGCTTTAGTCAGTGTGTTACACCAGCATGTTAATACTGCATGAGTAACAGTGTTTGAAAAACCTATCCATACAGACCTGCTGAAAGAACACTTCTACACACAGGTATCTGCACTCTTTTGTCCAGTGACCTTATGTTAACCGTCTAAATTGTTATTAAAGTGAAGCACCCAGACACAAAGCAAGAACCTCATCATATCATATTTTTTTGTTTCACAGCTTCACTCATTTGACAAAAGTTTCATTTTGTTCACAAATACATTACAGTTACAATTATGTCTCTTCAAAGGTTCTTCAGTTATTGGTTAACCAGGCGAATAAAAAGAACAAAAAAACATCAAATAAACCTGCTGTTTTCTTGTGGTACTTGCGCTACAGTCAGCTGATTCACTTTGAGTGGTCTACAGCAGTGATATGGACATTACTTTGACTTTTATTCAACAAAAGAACAAGATAGTGATGGCAAAGTGCAAAAAGCATCCAGGACATAAACACTGGGATTAAACTACTAACACAACTTTGCACAACAACTCTTTGCAAACATCTTCACAGACAGCATGCTAATGGAAAGCGAGCCAAAACGCCAGAATGATGTTAAAGCGGAGTGTGTGGCGACCTCAGCCCAGCAGCCAGACCCTGAACTTCAACAGGTAACAAAGGCAGTGAAAAGCAGTCAGGCTGCAGACTCTGTTTCAACCTGTTCATGTCTACAGTAGAATCACTGTCACTTTGAAGTCTTTGTCCTGGTTTTCATTTTTGCTTTTTGTTGCCAGCGTTATGTTCACACTTGAATACTAAAAGAAAGATTGTTTTGTTCGGTTTCTAGAATAAGGATTTGTGTTAGTGTGTGGGGCTGTAGCCTCAGGTTTATATTGTTAACTGGTATTAGTGAGACAATGCATTTCAGATTATTTTACAGAGTAAGAAGAATGTAATGTAACAATTTGTGTAACGAATTAGATTATCCGGCAAGTACTACTGCAATACTGCAATACTTAACCAACTAACAAACACTGATGTTGATTACAGCTTGGTGGATTAATCCAAATATAGCATCTGAACAACAGAAGCTGAGCCAGAGCGCTTTACAGACGGACACATTTACATTCCAGGTCTCCAAAAAACCCGGTTTCAAAATACATGAAAAGGTGTGTTTTGCTGTGTTAACCTAATATTGTAGAAAGTAAAAATCACAGTGATTTAGTGCTCATTAAAATGTGTTCAGACTTGATGATGATTCATCTCAAAAATCATGACACACAGCTCTCCCCTATATAAACAGCCTTTATGGGTTAAAATGATCGGTACTGGTATCTGAAAAACTGGGCCTGTGTTTACTTGGTATTGGATCAACATTTGCAGTATTGCACAGCACTAGAAACCTGACCAGATACTAGGGCTGGGTATCGTCACTGTTTTCTAGAATCGATTCGATTCCGATTTACAAGGTCCCGAATCGATTCGATCCACGATTCAATTCGATTTGATTCAATTCGATTTAAATCTGGGAAATTTTGCCTCAGACAGTCAGGAATATTATAATTCAGATCAGTACATTTGCATATTTTTGTATCTATAAAAAGGAAGCTGACACTCACAAGACTTTATCAAAGGTGTGAGCATCACAGCAGATGCTTTTGTGTCAAAGTAGCTGAAGATAAAACACAGAAAAACATGAAGGTGATTTTCCTGGCCTGGGATTTTATAAAAATATTCTGCAGTACATCAAAAACGAAAGAAGAACATTAATCAACATATGAACATGGCCTCTGAAGTTACAGCGGTTTTATTAGAGACACGGCTAAGCGTTTTGCATTTTGCATAATTTTAAAAAGTTTACATTTGTTCAGAAGCCTATTGAACAGCAGAAATGAGGTTTTCTTTTCGGAAGTAAAAGGAAAAAAACAGCGGCCGACAGCGCTACAAACAACGGTAGACTTGTGCGTAACAAGCAAGCGAATAATGCAGAAAACAGATTTTTAGACGGGAAACTGTTCTTGAAGTACAGAGAGAGAGAGAGAGAGAGCTGTGCATGAAGTGTGGTGGAAGCAAAACAGCAAAAGTCAGAGGGAATTCATGACGATGTTTATGTGAAGCGTAGTTTGGATCTTCTTTTGCTGCTGGTTCGGTCAGTATTGTTTGGAGAGAGATCAAACTAACAGCTTTAGAATCAGCGCAAAAAGGGCGTGAACACAAAGCACGGCCAAAAACATCGGAATCAGCGAGCTCTCGGCTTTCAGCCCCGACCGTGTCCGTGCCGTCGGGTGAGAAAGGCGACATCTCACTGATTCTGATCCGTCGGCAGGTCCGCACTTTGTGTTTACGTCTTTGTGCAGAATCCGTGTTCCTGCTCTCGTTTACTGTTTTAGCTGTTTGGTGGTTGTTGAGATTTTGTGAGGTTTCACCTGAGATTCTGGTGTTTCGAGCAAAATCGATTCAGGATTTTAATAAATCGATATCACGTTATCCAAGCCAGAATCGATTTTAATCGATAAATCGATTATCAAAACCCACCCCTACTAGACACTTATGCACTGATAAGTAGTGAATTCTGCTAATGATATCATAATGACTTGTGTGCTGTAGTAATTGAAATTCTTTCTGTGTGTGTGTGTGTGTTTCTTGTTTCTAATTTTCTGGTTTTGAATACACCTCTAGCTCAGACATTTGCACATCTAAATGAAATCCACTGACAATGACACGGCACAACACTAACTAGAAAAAATACATAAATCAGGAACGGGCACCACTGAGATTTGTCTCATTACTGACCAAGTATAAAACTTCATGCACACATCCACCTGTGCATTTCTGTTTGTGTGTCTTTCAATCCACCAGCAGACGTTTAAATCTGATCCTTACACTGCTGCTGTTTGAGCGCACTCCGTGACCCCCTGTCCCACGCTAGGCACCCTGTCGGTGGGACAAAGAGCATGTTGTTATATGCGAGGCTTTAGATCTGTAATTACCTCAATCTACTCTGTAGGAAGCTCCATAAACACACAAACACATACCTATCTGCACCTGAGAGGAAAAGCCAGCACATAAAAATGGGTGATAGCAAAATCTAAGTAAACTATCTGCAAGTACAGAAGTTCTTAGGAGACAAGAAACAAAGTTTTTTTTTCCAGTTACATGCAAATTATGTGCTTCATTAATTCTTAACTCATGAGAAGATCTATTCTCAGGAATTAAACTGCTCCCACTGAGGAATCTAGGTTATAATTGTGTGCCTGCTGGCTGTAGGATCCTGATATTTGCCTTGAAATTTACATATTGAGCATTCCATGAAAATTGGTGACCTTTTCCTTTTTGACCCTCAGGGTAATAGTGTACGTTTGAAATTCACATATGAGAGGAAGGGCAATGTGGGGTAAGAGGGAGAAAGCAGGTGTAAGAATAACATTTAAAGAGTGGTGGGTGTGCAGTAAGACTGCCACAGCAATAAATCACTGCTTTAGTGGAAATAATTGATGATAGCTATTTGTGTGCGCGTGTGTGTGTGTGGCTTTTTTTTTTTTTCACACGGTGATTAACACACAACGGTTTAGTGCGGCATTAAATAACCAGTAGGATCTTTAAAAAGAAAGAACTTGTGCTGCTTAACAAAGAAAACATGATGATGAACGAAGCGTGGGAGACGAAACCTAATTCACATAAAGACACGTCGTCTAAATGAGCAGCCTGACAAAGCTGGATCAACCAGTTGATATTGGCATCAAACGAGTTGCCAAACGTTAGCACACAAAGACGGAACAAAACAACAACCGCATTCACACACATACATGACATAGCTTATTTTCAGAGCATTCAGAACAGATGATTGTTGTTGCCGAAACATGCTCTCACATGCACGAAAATACTTATGACCTCTGGGAAGGATTTGCATTGAAGAGATCAAGGTTTCAAGACACAGCCTGGCGCACAAGGATTTTCTCAGTTCCAAGCTCTCATTCTTCTCTAATCATTTCTTTCACACTCTGCTTTATGTGTGGGCTCGGACAATGTAAATCATGCTACATGTATTTTAACTGGTTTAAAAAACAGAGCTTAGGGAAGGAAGATTATAGGTTTTGAATATAATTGTGTCACATACTGTGAACTGTTCTGAAAACTGAATTTAGCAATGCTAATATTAATGCATTTTATTCGAGATTTGGCCAAACTAATTGTTAAAAGGCCTGATTATCATTATTACTATTAATACTTATTATTAACGACTGGCTCTTGTTCACAGTGTGGAAGAGAGTGGGTCTTTCTTCATCTCCTCACCCCCAGCCGGTCACCGCAGATGGCTGCCTCTCCCTGAGCCTGGTTCTGCCAGAGGTTTCTTCCTGTTAAAAGACAGATTTTTCTTGCCACTGTCACCAACTGCTTGGTCATAGTAGAACATCTAATAGGTGGGATTTTCTTTGTAGTATTATAGGGTTTTTACCTATATCTTTACAATATGAAGCACGTTGAGGCGACTGTTGCGATGAGGTACTATATAAAAAACATTTAACTGAATTGAAATACAGACAGTTGTGTCTTTTCAGCTATTTGGATACAAAACTGAACAATAGCTGTCAATATGATACCGAAATGCAAAATTGTTACCAAGAGCATACTTACTGGCCACTTTATTAGGTACACCTGTTCAACTTCATGTTAATACAAACATCTAATCAGCCTATCACGTGGCAGAAACTCAGTACACACCTGCTTAAGTCTGCGGCAAGCATCAGAATCGGGGAGAAAGGTAATTTTGAGTGACTTTGAATGTGCCATACAGGCTGGTCTCAGTATTTCAGAAGGTGCTGGTCTACTGGGATTTTATATGTGAAGTTGTCTTGTCGATTGCAGAGGTCAGAGGAGGATGGCCAGCAAATACGAAAGCAACACTTGTTACCGTACCATCTCTGAACATGCAACATGGCAAACCTTCAAGCAGATGGGATACAGCAGCAGAAGAGCACACTGGTTGCCACTCCTCTCAGCTAAGGACAGGAAACTGAAGCTACAGTTAACACAGGTTCACCAGAACTGAACAATAGAAGATGGGAAAACCATCGCTTGAGTCTCGATTTCTGCTGTAGCATTCAGGTAGTAGGATCAGAATTTAGCATAAACATAAAGCATGGCCCCATTCTGCAATGTCACAAAGGTCAAATTATTTCAAACTGGTTTCTTGAACAATGAGTTCAGTGTACTCAAATGGCCATCACAATCCCCAGATATCAATCCAATTGAGTGCTTTTAGAATGTAAAGGAATGGGCAGTTCACATCACAATGTGCAGCCAACAAGTCTGCAGCCACTGTGTCATGCTATCTTGTCAGTATGAACCAAAAGCTCTGAGAAATGTTTCCATTCCTACAGACACATGCGATAACTATGGCTATGAGGTTATCTACAGTAGATTTCTGCACAGCAGCAGATGTAGGCATTGCTTGCAACACAGAGATAAGGAATGAATTTAGAGAGTAATTAAAATGTACTTTACTGTACTTTTATCCTTAAGTTTGTGCTGTGTTAAGTCATGTTTTATTAAATAAAGCAAATTGATGGGCTTTCATAGCTTTTTCACTGCAGAACTTTTTGCTAAATAGCCTAACCAACTGCATTACAGTCCATCATCCATTGCTTTATTGTCAGTGTCATTGTCATGGTTCCTGTCTTTGTTCTTTTCCCACCCTCTGTATTGTCTGATAAGGTTCACTTGTGCCTTACTTTACTTTTTCCGTGTGTGTGTATGTGTGTGCCTTACCTCAGTTTGTTTTCACACAAGCACCACATACCTGAGCTTTTCTAGACAGAGCTATATATGAGAGCATTGTTCAGTGGAATGAACAGGCATGCTCATGCATAAAAAAATGTTTTTTGCATGATTCTGCAGCAGCATTGCATATGCTTATTTGTTTCTATTATGCGTTAGTGATATTTCCACTTTCCTTCATCCTGCTCCTTCTTCTGCTCAGATTTGATCCGGAATGATAAATCACTGCATCTCTCCACACAGCTGCATCGTCAATCCACTCAGATTCTTCACAGCAACGCCCTCTGACCTCGGAAATTGGTCAAGTTGCAAGCACAGAGTGACTGATCCTCCCGCAGCACTGAATCACCCCATCCTTCACGTCTTGATGTGGAAGCCCAGATTAGTTGAAGCGCCCTCCCACATTAGCATTCCTTGACTGGACTTAACATTGAGTCAAGCTCCAGAGCGCAAGTTCAACCCTGTCCAAGGTAAACGAAAACACACACAGGCTGCATTCCTAAACATGAGGTTATATCACACCTACCCAATGCCACAAGTGCTTTCATTGTATTTATGAAGATGAATAATCACATGTGTTTATTTGAAACCAGTTTTTCTTTTAGGAATTATCATCTTTTATGGAGAAATACTTCGTAAATTCACAGTTCACAAGCTCACTGAAAGAATTATTTTAGTATATAATAAAGTACAAGATGATGATTTGAATGTGGGAATATGGCGAGATGTTTACAGCGTGGCAAGGCTCTGACCCTGCAGCGGTGAAGTTTTTGACCTGCCGACATTCCTGCAGAAAGTAGAGATGGCGAGAAACATAAACAAAGGAGAGGTGAAAATTTGCAACAGATAGAGAGAGATCATCCCTTGGAAAGAAAAAGAGCGAGGGGACAGACGGAGTTGCGGAGTAATGGACAGAGCTGGCAATGTGAGCGTGAGGTAGTTATGTGAGTGCTGACATTCAGGAGAGGCAGGCGCTGCACAAGGCTTCACTGTTAGAGGGCAAGACGAAGGGCTATAGCAGCTGTCTGCCCAGGCAGGCTGCGCTTCGCCTGCCTCCCCAGCTGTCAGAGCCTGGAGAAATGGTCAATTCACATGCAGGACATTGGGCCAGTGTTCAAGGACTGATGGGACATCACAACTTGCAGCACATATACAGAAAGGTGTGTGTTCTTGAAACGTATAGTAAAGCAGCACAAAGAAACTCTTAACTCATTCACTGCAATTGACGTCTATAGCCGTCAATTGCAGTGAATGAGTCAATGGGTTTAACCCATTCACTGCCAATGGCTGGCAGTGAATGAGTTAAAAGCAAATGCATATGCAGTCGCAGGAATGCATACCTTTTATTCCATATATTGCAAATTCTGCATCAGAATACTGAACTGGATCCCTAATGGTTTACAAGCTAACAAAAATGATGCCTGTTTTTAGAAATGTGTCTCTTAAATCAAAGATATCAAACCTCAGAAAAACCTTGTCTGCTTACAGCAATATTACCCTAACCTAACCAGTGTAGCAATAAGAGTATATATAGATATGTATATAATAAAGTATATATAGAATGGATTAGACCTTATGTTACTAAAGCATGTTCAATCATAACAATTAATACAGAACACATCTTCATAATCAAAGGTCTTTGTGTATGTGTAGGTATAGCATAGATATTTGTGTATATTTGTGAAGTCGAGTTTTCAGGTAAATAGTAAAATGATGTGACATGAAAAATTTTGCAAATTCATAGAACTTATAACTTCATGTGCTGTAGTTTTGGATTTAAGTCTTATTGAATTTTTAAACTTTTTTTTTTTTTTTTTTACAAATTTTTCAAAATAATTTCTTTCTGACATATTTCATAAAGACACTCATAGTACAGATGCCGTCACAAAAATCAAGTGAACTTGAACTCTAGACAGTTTGACTGAAAGTCCCAGATCAGATGATGAATCTTTAAGATAAATGAAATTCTGATTTTTTTTTTCCTTCTACAAAAAGTCCTCAAGCCTAATTTTTTTTAAAGAATTTTTTTTATCCGTGACAGTTCTCAAGAATTGCACCCAGACTCTTGTAAGTCTTGACAGGCGGCACTGTGGTGATATAAACAGTGATAGAGAGCAAAGACTTGCTTGTCAGTAAAGGAACTGCTGCTAAGCCTTGTCAAGACTGAGCTTGAGGTGCAGGGCAGATCTCCAGCTGGAGGTCCCGACCAGAGAAGCATCAAGCTGTGTTTAAAAAAAGGAAAGGAAAAGAAGAGTTGGGTGTCGTTGGCATAAAAATTATTATTGAAGACAAGGACTATTATGGCGGTGCTCACATGTGCACAGAAGAGACAAATCAAAAGGAACCCTGTGGAGAATTTGCCACGGTGAATACAGAAATCCTTTCCACAATCCCTGATAAGAGGATCAGTTTGGTGGAATGGAGTGTGGGAGAAGCAGAAACAGAGGAGCTGTGATAGAAACAGAAAGATGCTAGATATCATTTGAAATTTAAGATTTCTAAGGGGTTTTCTTTACTTCTGATAAAACTCAAGAAATACCAAAGATTGTTCAGCTGATTTGCAAACGTGGAGAGGATCAAATGACAAGACAAAATCTGAATGTGGAGCCATGCATAGACACTGAATTATATGAGAAAAAAAAAAAAAGAAGCAAATTCAACCAAAAACGGCTAATGCCAGTGCCAAATATTGAAAATATGTTAAACAATCTAAGAACAAAGATCTGAATCTTCGATCACACACTACTTGACTTTATCTGCAGACCATGAAATCCAGCAGACTGTAACTCAAAGACTTGTTCCTAAGTCATCATCCAAAATCACATTCATTACAGGCTCATCATTGTGGCTCAAGAGTTGAGAGTTCGCCTTGTAATCGGAAGGTTGCTGGTTCGAGCCCGGCTTGGACAGTCTTGGTCATTGTGTCCTTGGGCAAGACACTTCACCCATTGTCTACTGGTCAGAGGGCCCGGTGGCGCCAGTGTCCGGCAGCCTCGCCTCTGTCAGTGCGCCCCAGGGTGGCTGTGGCTACAATGTAGCTTGCCGTCACCAGTGTGTGGATGACTGGTTGTGTAAAACACTTTGGGGTCCTTAGGGACTAGTAAAGTGTTATACAAATACAGGCCATTTACCATTTCTCTATGGAAATAAACATAACATGTTCATTCATTACACTTTACGCCACATCACACATTCTTTTTAGTCTCACTAGTATCATTAACTGAAACATATGATGGAGAATATTATAATATTTTTATAAAATGAATCTTTTTTTCCCCTCACTGCTGTCTTCAGTAGTGATGAAAGAAGCTGCTCCAGCTTTAAGTGTTTTTATATCATTACCATAGTTTTTCAATCATTCGATCATTTTAGGGACAGTTTTTTTGCATCAGGGAAATGCATTCTAAACATTTTGCACAGAATTTCATGTTGTTTTCTTCCCAGAGAGATCAGGCTTACTTAGATGAAAAGCGTAGCGTGACAAACGTCAGAGCAGCTGAGACAGTAAGTTGTCTATAAACTGTCAAGCAGCCATAACACACACATAACACCATATGCATGATTATATTCACACACTACAAAAATATTATTTGCCTTTATTAACATGAAGCAATAGTTTACATATATAATCAAAGGTTTATTTATTCAAATAATTCATTAGTTTATACCACTGCTGGGTATAAACTAACCTGCATACCATTCAAGTAAACTTCATTTGACTGGATTCACTTAAATATAATGTTTTATATTGTAGTTATGTAACAAAATTAGATGGAAGATATAATCAAATTACTTAAAGTCAGTATTTTGTGTGTGCGCATTTTTTGAGAGTACTGTGTATGGCAATGAGCTGACTGTTGTAAAGGCTAATCTAAATTTTTGATGCTAATCAGTCACAAGCATATAATTACAGGGAAGCTATTTGCAGTCAAACTGCACATACATACAGTACATTCTGCTACATTTTGAGGACCACTTACCCTTCCCAAATGAATAGAATCTATTCTAGAATTTATAGAATCCCAAATACTTCGTACCAAAATATTTCCTCAACCTGTCAGATTCAAATGAGATCCTTCAAAAGGCTCACTGTGCATTTGCTCACATGCAGTTACTGTGCAAACAGACAATGCCTGTTTGTTAAGTATTGCTTCTAAGACGATGGACCATCTATTTGCTACAACTGTCTTTATCTGTTTCAAGACACGTTAATCCAGTTTTTATCAATGTGTTTTGAAAGGCGAGTGAAGCAAATCTTTCTGTCTGTGACACAGTAACACCAAAGATATCATCAAAGTACCCACAGAATTACAACCATTAAGATTAATGGCCTAATGGTGGTGTAATGATCTTTAAGCTATCAGTGTGTAAGCTGTTTCTATTGTAATGGTGATTATTCGAATGGACAGCCCTGGGCAGTCGTGGATATAATCATGCGACATTTATTGCAAAACTGAAGTAGATGTGAGAATCTTTACAGGGTAAGCAGAAATTAGTCAAAATAAAGACTCACCTCGGGTGTTTTTGTGGTTGATTGTTTTATGGATTTTACAGGTTACCCACATAAAGAATGACAAAAGTAGTGGAGTAACCAAGAAGATTAAAGCCACTACTGATTGAGGTAAAGAATGAAAAACATCTTACTTCAACTGAGTAAATCCCAACTCAAAATATTTCCCTACGAATAAGAGTGAAGTGTTGAAAAAAAAAGGAAAGGGAAGTCAGACAAGTGAGAAACGGAAAGGAAAGATCATCTGGCAGGAGAAGAAAGATGACTGACTGTGGTTCAGGAAGAAAGAAAAAAAGTCCATATAACTTTTTAAATACCAGGGCAGCTGTGAGGATCTGTGGAGGCAGCCTTCAACCCAGGAGAGCACAGACATCAACAGTGTCAAAAGTTCTTGGCTGACGAAGACAAAAAAAAGCGCCTAAAAAAAAAAGGCGGCTTCTGGTAGGTTGAACACTTGACCTTTAAGTCACACACAACAAAAGTTATATCAGTTTCATCTTTGTTCCACCTGAAGTCATGTCTGAATTTAAATGTGTAGCCAGCAAGCAGAAGCTAGATCCTTTTAAAGAAACTTGCATCCTGGCTGTCATCTGTTAACCTCTGAGGAGTTATTTTAGGTCGACTAAACCAAGGCTACATGTAAATGAAATGTGATAAAGACCTGCTTATTATGGCTTTATTAATGGCTCATTTCAGAGAGATATTCATATGCAGTAACCACGAAGAATGATACCTTCAGCTTTACCAGAGCTAGTAGTGCAACAATATGACTGATAAGTTTTCAGGTGTGTCTGCTGACTGGCTGTTTTGAGTGGCCTTCTGGCAAGTACAAAACTCAAACAAATCAACATATTTAATGAACATTAACTTCCTAAAGCAGTTCCATAGATCCAAGACGTCATTTGTTTGACTTTTTAACTTAACATCCGAGATCCTTAACTGAATGAGGAGCATTTTGGATTTTGTACTCTCACTGACACCTGTGCTCCTGTATTATTGACTTACATTACACCCACGCTCATTGTGCTTGATGTTTCACTCAACAGCTCAGCTCAAAGTCATTTCCGTCTTTCTTCTACAAAAACACAGCATTTTTGAAGAACTTGTCCAACAGCATGGTTATTAACTCAGTCTTTTGCCATGTGTTTATGTGCGTGAGTCATGGAGTGCTATTTACACAGTCCTGTGGAGTAATCCGCCTTAAAAGCCAGCTGTAGGACACATGAAAAAGCAGAATTTGTTTTTGAGGTACTTCAAAACCACATAACCAAAAAGGTTTCAAATCATTTGACTGTCTGAACCCTTTATGGCTGCCCCACTAAAGAAAGGGTTGCTTTGCACGCTCCGTCAGCATTCTGGGGGAATAAAAGTTAACCGAACTTTGGTAGTGCGGTTCTTCAACTCTTTGACACTATATCATCATTTTCAATGCAGTGATGTGGTAAATAATAGACGAGTAGAAGCGCAAACATCGAACGCCCAAGGCTTAATTCCAGCATAAGGGGGTCTCAGGCTTGCAGGAGGCTTAAATCAGAGAGTGCTGTATACTCCATCTCTGATTTACTGATGAGTCGGCTTTGCAGTCGTGATAAAACACTTCCACCCAGCCCAATGGTGTCCCAGAGTGTCAGTGTTATGTGTTTATTAGGGGTGCAACGATACACAAAATTCACAGTTCGGTTCGATACTTTGGTGTCACGGTTCGATATTTTTTCGATACAAAAAATGTTCATGCCTTTTTAATTTGTCATTTATTAAAATTATAAATATATATTTTAACTCAAAAGTACAGTTTTTAAATTTAATGTTGCTGAAACAACAAAGTAATAAAAAAAATAAATCTATCTGATCGAGAAATCACTCATCTTTGGAAAAGAGAGTTTATTACAGAGAAATGGCTCTTTCCAAAATAAAAGCTATACTATACGCTTCTTCTGGGCTATATTCTCAGCAGCATATTAAACATATCAGGTCCCCATAAGGAGAATCATGTGCTAACGGCTGTCTAAATGACTCGGGTAAAGTTTGTAGCATGCGTGCTTGTTGTTTTTGTCTGCTTCCACTTGTCTTTGCACTAGGATGATGTCGGCGTAAATGTGCAGTCATATTCGTTGTGTTCCCACTAGTGCTGTCAGCGTTAATCTCGTTGAAATGACGTTAACGCCACAACACGGCAAATCTCCGTTAACGAGCTATCCGCGGATCGCCCGTGCGTGGGGCTGGACGGCCAACACGTTAACGAGCAAACTGCGCTAACACACTAGCTCCCACCCATGTAATTGAGCATTGCGTGCACTGTAAGAAGTCATCTATAGAATTTACCCAATAAATCTGAGGTAACAATTTGCATTGACTTTTTTGGGGTAGATTTAAGTCAATATATTGTGTATAAAATAGCTTCAATAAAAAGCTATGAAATACTTAATTAAATTGGGTAAAATTTACCCCATATTTGCGCATATATATACAACAGCTACTTACTCATTGAAATTAGGTAAAATTAATTATATAATTACTAATAAAATTTAATTATTATCAGTTGATAAACATTACCTATTCATATAAGGTAAAATGTACCCCCCAAAAAAGACATTCAGATGGTTCATCATCTCAATGTTTTTATTACATAGTCCGGGACTGGTCATGCATGCTGACTGATAAAAAGCGCACCACGAACACATTTCATTGCAACTTACCGGCAGATGTCTAGACGGTTAACAGACAGCAGCAGATTCAAAGTTTTATTTCAAGTAATGGTGCATTATACAGACTTATGCAATACAAGTGAAGTGTAATAGCTCATTACTTCAAAAATTACCATTTGCATACGCTATTATATATTATTCACCCTATGTAAATAGCTTACCTTCACTTCTGTGGTTCGATCAGGTTTGTTGGAAGCCGGAAAAAGGACCCAGAATTTGCTTGCTGTCCCGCTTGGTCAAAAAGCGCAGTCTGGCACATGCGCAATTAGGAACATAAGACTCATTGTTTGGGGGTATATTTTACTGCATTTTTTAATGTAATGTTGTAACTGTTAGGGAAAGGGTATAATTAACCCATTACTTTATAATTCCTTGGCTGAGTGCAATAATAGAGAAAATTTTACATGATTTGCACAGATTATATATACACCTCTCTCCAAAATGGCTTTCATTTGGTTGTTGGGGTTTTGCCTCTATTATTATAGCTTCTTTACCTTACAATATAAAGCATCTTGAGCAGATTATTGTTGTGATTTGGTGCTAAGTGAATAAAACTGAAATGAAAATGTAATCGAATATTTCTCTGTTACTCCTGACTCCCTCATGCACTAACACAGCTCTTCTCTTGGCATGCGCTTCTAGATCTTCAAAGACACAGTGAAACTCCTGACTTTCTCTATACTTTCTCAATACTCCCAAAGCAATCGTATCTGTAGGGCTCTTTCTCAGCATAGTGCTGCTTAGTGAACATACCTCGCTTCTTAACCTAGCCTCAACAACTCTTACCCATAGCTTTACAGTATGACTCATTGACTTTATTCCCCTGTAGTTACTAAAGCACTGCACATCACCCTTGTTCTTGAAAATCTGTGCCAGTGCTATAATGTCTCCTTTTCTCCAACAAATTACACATAAGTTTATGCTTCATCTTTTGAACAACCATGAAAATGCTGCTGGTAAGCTTCTGCCGCCAGTTCATAAGCTCGCACAATACTAGCTTTAACAAGGCCACAGTCTATACTCTTCTTTATACTGAGTGATGAATATGCCTCCTGAGCTTTACCAACTAGAAAAAACTAAAACAGTAAGGTCTAGCAATTCTTTGATTACACGTTCAAAGTGCAGAAAGTACTTTTCAACATCTTTCTCGCTGAAAGGGGGGCCAGATTATTGTTTTTACAAATATCAAAATTACTCATTTTTTTCATGGTGGCACTTTGGGTTTGAGCTCTAAGCTCCATCTCATTCATTTCTCTTTCATGTGCATGCCTTTGTTTTTTTTGTTTTTTTTGCTCACACTACCTTGCCTGCTCCTTTTCCTTGCCTCAACCCTTAATTCTTAAAGACCCAAGTCTTTCTTTCCAGCTCCTTTAATCCTACAACTCTGTCCTGTATCCTTTCACTCTGCCGCAACTGTTCTGTCTCGTCACCTTCAGTGGTTAAGTCACAGAACAACTCAAACACTTCAACTAGTATCTCCTGTTCAGCCAGACCACTATTGCTTTTGACACAGAAAATCTTTAAATTCCTTAAATTACCCTGAGGACCAAAACTGGTCTACCACAGATTGGAGATCTTTCTTTATGCAAACTAAGAGTGCTATGATCCATTTGTATTTGCAGTTCTTAGGTTCATGTTCATTTAGTCTGTTCCCCTTCATGCTCTGGTTGGCTTGGTCTCCTCTGTGTTCTCCCCAGGCAGTCATGTCTCTCGCCCTCTCTATTCCCTCGTCTATCATGTTCCCATGTCTGTTTATCACCCGGTTCCAGAGTCAAACCTTTGTCTTTTAGTCTGCATCTCAGTGTGTTTCCTGTTTTATTTCGACAGTCTCTCGTCCTGTGTTCGTTGTGTTTAGTTTTGCTTCCTCCCTGTATCATTATGTCTGATTAGTTCTGGCTGTGTTTCCCTCCTGTTTCCTATCCCCTCGTTATCCTCTGTGCATTTAGTCCCCTGTCTTCCTCTGCCTGTTGTCTCGTAGTCCCATGTTGCGTTGCATGTGTCACCGTGTTCCTGGTCCCCTTGTTACTGCCTAGTCTATTCCCAGTTCATGTTCCCAGCTTTCATTTTCCAGGGTCAGGTTTTTGCTTCCTTGTATTTAGTATTTGGTTTTGTTTACAGTGAACAAAAGTTGACTCCTTTTCTCAATTCCTTTATGTTCCGAGTCCTGCAACTCAGCAATTCCAACCTACCTGATGTGGTAACACATATATGACCTTTGTGAGCCAAAAGTGATGGGGTAGGTTTAGATCATGGGACAAGTCTCCCAAGTTTCTCTATAATGTCTTTAATATTATAATAGAGGCTCATCCCATGATCTAACGCCAAACATATTAGTAGACACAGCACGACAGTGAGAGTTTACACGCCACTGTTTATTGTAGGCAGATAATCAGATAAATGAAGAGCCTAATGCCAAACACCATGGAGCAGGTTAGAGGGAGTGTGCTAAAACAAAGGACCAGCATGTATAAGCCCAGCCCACAAGCCAGCACAAGTGCCAATCACCTGCCGTAGCCAGGGTTGATATGGAAACCAAGAACACTGGGATGTAACACATGTTTACAGCAATTTGCAGCATACTCGCATTTCTCACATGAACTTAACTACAAACAGTTTTCGTTATGACCAAAGAATTCAACAGATGTTTTCTAAATACAAGATGCGGCAAGCTTCATGGAGCTTATCAGTAGAGCTTGAGGGGAAATCCCCACCTCCCACCGCCTCCACCTCCATTACATGGTTACATTCCTGGCCTGGCATTGATATGGGTATGGTCTGTGGGCTGCTGACAGCACAAATTGCCAGTAAACAAACAACTGAGTCTTCGCCTGATAACACATGAAAGAGAAAGGGTCTTCACAGTGGCACTGTGTGTGTGGGCAGACAGTATGTCTTCATACCTTTCTGCGGTGCATTTGTCTCTTTATATGCCATCAGCGCATCAGAGGATTTCCACTGAGGGGCCGACGCTTTGAAATCCTCCTGGTATGTTTGTTTACGTCAAGCGCTCGCATGTTTCAGGGATCACATCTTTTCTTTTTCCCTTTCTTGAATTCCCCTCCTCGATTGCCTCAAGGAATTTATCAACTCCTTATGCTTCACACACACACACACACACACACACACACACACACACACACACACACACACACACACACACACACACACAGCCGCACACTGAGTGGTTAAAACCTCTCATATGGTGAGGACTATATAAGGTTATTAGGAAGAATTTGTGCAATATATGTAATCCAACATCACAAACACAGCACGGAGAGTTAGATCTTGAAATAAAATCTGAATATTGAGAGTTGGTAAAATAAATATAGACAAGCTGTCTTAATCAGTTTTGGCAGTAAACAAAGTGACAAATATTTGTTGCTTTGCAGTGTTCTTTTCAGCACCTTCCATCATCCTTTTGAGTTTAATGGTCAGGCTAATTAGGTCTTCGGAGAATACTGCTGTCAGACGTGTCAGAGTTGTCACTAGAAAGGAACCCAGAGAGACCATAACAGACTGAATTGATGTCTACAAGACAATCCCTCCAAGTGTTGTTCATTTTAGACTAAATGAGCCTTTGCTGATATTCCAAACAGAAAGCTAAATCCCATGGGTTCATTTGATATGTATTAGTGGTCTAGAAGCTCCCTCATGGCCAAGCAACCATGCTCTACAGTACATTTTGGACTCCTATACAACTGTTTTGTTTTTGTTTTACATGCTTGTGAACTCATCTTGTACGTATCTGTCCTCTTGTTTAACCAACACTATTACATGTCATAGATAAACAGTAAATGAGCATTTTTTTAATTTGGGTTTAGTCTGACTAGCTGCTCATTGGTTTGGTTTACTTGGCTGCAAGCAACACTGGCTTTAAATGAGTGAGTTAAACCACTGAAAACATAATGCAGTGACAATAAAAATACATATCAGTGTGAATATTTGTAGAAAGAAGTTAATTTCACAGCGTTTCCAAACAGAGAATAAATATTATGAATATATCATAGCCACAATCAAAGACCCAAGTCTGGCTAGTGTTACAAGGTAGTGTACTTTAAGCTAAAACAGACACCAAAAGCACGGTGATTATATCGCCATGTAAACTCACATTTAGTAAGTCAGTGTTTTATTTACGAGAACGATAGGTGCATATTAGGACAAACACTAGTTTTCTCTCTTACACAAAGAGAGCAGGAAAGGTTTCCCATCTACCTCTATGTCATTCAACAAGAATGTCACTGAAATATCAAGTCTTAACATGTCGAGCCATAAAAGCTTTCTTACTGAACCGGAACATACTTTAGGAAAACGGTTATAACAAAGTTTCAGTCAGGTCTGAGTGGACCTGAAAAGCAGTCAGATGTAACTGACAGAAAATTCAGCAGACTCAACGTATCCTCACAAAGTCTGGTCAGTGATCTGGACTACTAATGACTCACGGTGATTCATGCAGGAAACAGACAGAGAGGTGAAGTTTGGGAGGGCCAAAGTCTACACTGTCGAATCATTTATGCATTTCAAGTACTTCTCTTTCTTTTCTTAAACACTGTCTAATAACCTTGTCACACGTGACGAATGCTCTATGAAGACATTTGAAGTGGTTCAACATATTATAAAACAAACTTTTCTTGTCTAAGCAAAGACTGAATATAAAGGATGGAAACAGCCTACAGATCTAAAAGGGGAAGTCAGTGCGCTGTAGTCTTTCTAATAACCAGAAGGGGGCGATTCCTCTGGTTTCAAAAATAAGTTTGGGTGTGTAGAAGTCTATGGTAAAACAACCCTTCATTTTTCTTGATTTTTTGATCTCAGTAAAATTTTTTATAAGGATGAATTTATCATTCTCCATCACTAGCTTAAAATCATACTGAATACAAAATGAGGTTCACTCATTGGACTGGACTCTGCGTCCACTTAGAGGTATGTTTAAGCTGTGGCTACTGTCAAGACACATTGTTGCACATCTGAGGGTGCTGTGCCTTTAGTTGCACTGCCAGATGTACCCCTCCTAATTAAGTTTTATCTATAAAGCTGAAGGCTTTACAGTAGGATTCACTAACCAGTGGGTGATGTCATGTTAGCTACATGTAGCTGAATTGTAAGTTTACTCATTTCCAACAAAATGAATGTTGAAGTTTCAGGTTACCAAGTTACCAAGCCAAGGAACCTAAAGGATTTAGAGTTCTGTAAACAAGAGGGGCCAAAATCTCTCTTGAGATGTATCCAAACATGGGATGTGTTACCAAGGCACTCGCCAGAGAAAAACATGTACTTTGAGGACAGAGTGGCGAGTGTTTACTGGAGGTAGTTGCTTGTCATTTGGTAGATTATTTGCTAAGAGGTATACAGTACTGCTCCAAAAACCCTCTTTTGATTGTTTACGGTCCTAGCAGATTGCCATGGCTGCCAGATTCTCACTAAATAGTATTTTTACTTTGAAGGTTGTCAGTTAGTGAGCGTTTGCAGACAAGTCTGGGTCTTTCATGCAGTCAACCATGGCAATATGATACAACCAAACAAGGAGGCTTTTAGTGTGGCACCCACTTTGCAACCATTTTCACCCAACTGCCAGCAACTTTCAGCAACCGCTTGCCAACCACTTGGAGAATACATGTTTCCTTAGTGCACAGAAGTTGCCAGCGCATTGAGGGCCGCTTCTTTTCCTTAAATGGAACATATCTGTCACTGTCTTTTGATGTGGAGACTTGAAAGAAAACCTTAAGCTGCAATTGGTTTCAGTGTAATAACATTTGCGGTTACTGCTCCACCCACTGATCAAGTATCTACCTGAGTACTTGTCAGTCATCTTGAGAACTGCATACTTGAAAGCAGTTGGCCTTACCTAATTATAGGTAACACCTATAATTATCAGGTTTTGAAACAGCTGAGACATGCAGGGCGTCCAAGTTATTTTACTGTTAAAAAAAAGAATGCATTGTGGTTATGTTGTGTTATACAGCTGCTATACAGTAAACTAGAACCTGCGTAACACATGACTCTGATTTCCTGCCAAGAAATTTCAGGCTTCAGCAAGCATTTTATTAGTTTAGCTTAGCACAACAACCTGAAGAAAGGAATCAGCAGGAGAGGCTCCGTTCACCTTTGCGAGAATCTTTTCAGCCTCAATCTCACGACAAAAGTAAAATGACAATGAAGGTTAAGTAGGCTTACAAAGTCAAACATCGCCTTTTTCAAAATGGTATTGATCCAAAACATACCAGAGAAGCACAAAGAACACAGAGTCTATAATACACCACAGTCGCATGCTCTTCAGGCTACGGGATCAGCTCACTAAAATGATGAGTTTCAAACAACGGCAAGGCTATCTGCTAAATACAATAGTGAATACAATCCACAGAAGCAGCTGAGCCATGTAAGACGTCCAAGTTATTTTACTGTTGAAAAAATAATGCATTGTAGTTATCTTGTGTTATAAAGCTGCATATTTCATATTCCACAGCTCGTGTTAAAGGTGGTTGAAAAACAAATTCACAGTGGCAGGGTCAACAAGAGGTTCAGCAACACCAAGATCCAGTTTTTAAATGATGTAGCAATTCATGCATGTGGTTTTCTAGTGCTTATTTGAGGTTGGAAAATGCCAATAATTTCGACTCTGGCTATATGTTATAAAGTGGAATTAGCACACAAGATATAATAGTGATAATTAGTGAGTGTTACATGTGCTACATGGTAGATCTGTCACTGCTTCATCTTCTTCTTGAACCCTTCAGGGGTTCCCACAGCAGATCACCTGCTTCAATCTCACCCTGTCACTATCCTCCTGCTCTGCATGTCCTCCTTGACTACAATCAAGAATCTTCTCTGTGATCTTCCTCTTTTCCTCCTGCCTGGCAGCTCCATATTCAACATCCTCTGTCCAGTATATCAGCTATGCCTCCTCTGCACATGTCCAAATCATCTCAACCTCACCTCTCTAACTCTGTCTCCAAACAGCTCAACCTGAGCTGTCCCTCTGATACACTCATGTCTAATCCTGTCTAATCTTGTCCACCCTCGAAAATCTTAGCATCTTCAACTCTGTTACCCCAAGCCACATATTTTTCAGCATGCAGTCTCTGAACTTCGCTGAGATCGCTGCCTGGAATCAGGATGAAACTCTTTGGCTTATATACAAATTAGCAAATACGTTTTTATCAAAAACACAAGTCATTTGTCTTCCTCTAAAGCAATCAAAAGTAAATATGTCATTTCTTTCTTCTCCTGACATTAAATTTGGGCAGCATTGCTCCCAGCCTATCCTTTCTTTATTTCAACAGAATTAGATGTAGAGGCTTCTGTAATGGCCCCCTGGAGGCACACAATTATGAGAGTCAGAATAAGAACAAGGTAATTACCATCAAGACTTTTGGGCCTCGACCAAAAGCATATTACCCACTTCAAACGCTGAGAGAAAAATGCAAACACAGGGGCAGGAGAGCTACTTTGCTGCATAGCTGAACCCTCACATCACTCTACAGGAGTTATGTTTATGGAGAAACATTGTTTGATGTATTATTTCTCTTTTTTTTGTGTAAAGATACATTTCGGATGCCTTTTTTCACAAATTTATGTAGAAGCAGTCTTCATAGGTGCTTAATTTTTACACCTGTGGCCATTGAAGTGATTGGAACACCTGAATTCAATGATCTGGATGGGTGAGTGAATAGTTTTGGCAATACAGTGCATCACTGTTGCAAGAGAAAAAGTACATTACCGTAAATAACCAACTATAAGAGAGGTGCAAATATGTTTTCAGGTGACAGATTGCCGGGGAGAGCCGAACAGTGTGTGCAAATTATGGTGACTGCAAATACGGCGCCTCTTTGTTTCCATACCCATTTATTTTTTCTCGCCTGTGCAAACACACGGAATGTGACTTTTACGACATCTGCGGCGCACTTACCGCCTCGGAAATGAAAGAACACTGTTCCAAAAAGTAAATGCACTCAAGCGAGTGTTTGACGGTTATTGGGCTGAATGTTTTACTATGTTTTTCTACAGCCATCTCAGTGCCTCTTTTGTCCAGTTGGGCATCGATTCGGTGACGCAACCATTATGCTTTTGTTAATCAATAGCTCCCAAACAAAAGCATTAAGTAGATGCACTGTAAAGAAAAATATTTCCTTGAGCACGCTGCTATGAATGGCCCAGCACAGGCAGGAAAAAAAAATCTATAAACAATACAAACATGCCCACAAATAATTATGCAAAGAGTACTCAGTCCTGACCCCAGCAGCAACCATTAAAAATGAAATAATGCTTTGCACTGCTCTCAGAAAACTGCTTTCACAAGGGAGCAGAAATTGTTGTAGTAAATAAAATGATAGTGGGAGCCCAGAGACTGTGTGCCGTGGTTATAGCTTGTTTCCCAGACCGCCTGTAGACAATAAACACTTTCCCTTCTCTCACCATGCCTGCAGATCTCTGTGTGCACTGTGAACCTTGTTATTGTACGATGCAGCTTCTAAATTTGAATACATGTAAATATGGGGCTGTCTGAACAATGGTCAAAGGAAGCCGATCTATTCACTAAGCACTAATTTGTAGCTAGTGTATAAAATGCTGCCTTGTTGTTAATTATGAATAATGAACCAGTCATATCCGCAGGTTGGTCTTTATATTACACTAAATGGTGTTTTGTGAGGCACAGCAAAAAACAGCTTTTATTACAGTTGTGAGCAGGATCGCTGCTCGGTTTCATCTCGTTTCTCTGCGGTCGAGAGGCGCTCTGCTCCAAAGATTCAATTCTAACCAGCATAAAATTGGACTATTCTTCACTCGCACTTAAGCGGAGTGCCTTGACCTGCAGTTTTACTTCGTGCATCCCCTAACAACGCAATGCTGAGCCAAAGATACATTACAAAGACATCAACAGACCCGAGCGCAGAGTGCTCCTGAAGGGCCAAGTGAGTCCAGTCAAACCAGCAGGCAGGAAATAATCTGTCGCCCTATACAGGAGTGAACATTTTAATATTCAAAACAAAATGAAAGGTTCGAGTCCAGATTTAATCTGAAAAACTAAAGTTAGTAAATGTAAAAAAAAATTAATAATAATTCATTTAAAAAAATGAAAGGTTATAAATGTCATGGAACAAGCTTAGAGTAAAAAAATAAAAGCTGGTTTGATAAATGCAAGAAAGCTGTCGACTATTGATGAATATTCTTGTAAAAACTAGGTTTTATAAGTATCTGTTTAACGCAATTTGTCTCTGCCTATTTTAAGGATGTGCCATCTGTATTCATTTATGTCAGCATTACATGACGTGATTAAGCACCAGATCTGAAGAGTGTTACACAACTTAGAGATTGATAACCTCGTGTGTGAGTACAAAGCATGAGACAAACCACAGTTCTCTAAATTCATCCCAACAGCTCGATATCTATGTTAATTTATTGAATGAAAGGGTTGTTTTGTGGACATCCTGGATGACCAGTTTATTTGAAGCACTACCAACTTCAGAAGAGACAGATGGAAAACATGAACAATACGCAGCAATGCCAAGTAGAGGAGAAAATAAGAGGAAATGAATATTATAAACTTTATTATGTTTATTTTAATGGATTATTAGTTTTTTGAGAGATCACTGTAAAGACCAGTAATATTCGAGCCCTGTCCAAACTTACACGGGTACACATTTTGGATAATGAAGCTTTTTCAGTGGAATTTTGTCCATATGTGGTGTTTTATGTTGCTCAAAATGAAGCTTTTGAAAAACTTTTTCCACATGAAGATATTCAGAGACGCTGTTTCTCTGTTTACATGTGGATGAAAATTAGGATTTTGCCTCGCAGTGTCAAAGGTGTGGCCTTTATCCCCTTTGCTGATCACAGACTCTGCAAGTGTTATTGTTTGTAGGGTTCTAATTGGTCAACATTTTTATATGGTTATATGGTACACTGATTTATTAAAACATGTGCAACCATAAATAAGTGGAATGGAAATACAGAAATCAATATTCAATATAACCACCTTTTTTCTTCAACACAGCCTGAAATTTCTTAGGCACATCATTCCGAGATATGCCAAGTTTATGGCTAAAGGCTTTTTGGAATCTCAATGTTGGAGCAAAAATATCATTTTATTCTTTTCAAACTATGTTATCTTTGGCGATTTTCATAAATTTAGCTAAACAAATGAGAACAAATTATATGTTTTTGTGACAGGCTGCTAGCAACAAAGTGCCCAAAGATACAATTAAAAAGTGGTATTTTGTCTGTTACGTGCAGAGATGGGCAGTTACTGTAATCCGATTACTTTTTTCGAGTAACGAGTAAAGTAAGGGATTACTATTGCAAAAAAGGTAATTAGATTACCGTTACTTTCCCGTAGGAACGCTGCGTTACTGCGTTATTAAAACCGTGATTTTTTTGCGAGTGTCTCATGACAATGATGTAAGCGAGTGCGACGTTCGTGGCAACAGCTGTGTGCAGATCAACAATGGATCATATATCGAGTGCAGGAGAGAGTATGAGCGTGCAGCGTTTAAAGCGTGGAAGTACTGATCTTACTTTGAGTTTGATTCCATAAAAAGTGACAAAAACATTAGTGTCCGCTGTGCGTGGGAAGAAAACTTCTTTGTACAGCGAAAAAAACCCTAAACGTCCGAGGAAGCACCAAATACGCTGCCACTGGAATGTGAAATTCACAGAGAAACTTCCACTGACTGCTGCGGCACACCTGCACCAGGGCAAACCTCCGTCTGCCCACTCCTGCTATACAGGTGAAAATAGAGCAACAGGACCGCTGAGTCTTTGATTTTATTTATTTTCTGCTGTGTTTTACTTGCATCTATTTGAAAGAGTGACTGTAAACACAAAAAAATATTTTATTTTATGTGCTGGAATGTGCAGAAAATAGGTTTAAATGTTAAACAAATTTCTTCCAGTCAGAGAATGTTGCATATAATTTAATTTTTGCTTGATGCATGAAGTTAAAAGATTGAAACTAATAAAACAAGTTTTGAAAAGAGTCTTTTCCATTTGATTACATTTTATATGATGGATTATGCAGAAAAAGTAGAATTGGGCTGAAAGATTTATCGTTTTATTACCTATTCAGGGGATAAATCATGTTTTAAAAAGTAACTAAGTAACTAATTGCTTTTGAAAATAAGTAATCAGTAAAGTAACGGGATTACTTTTTTGGGAAGTAATTAGTATTTAGTTACTGATTACTTTTTTCAAGTAGCTTGACCAACACTGGTTACTAGGGGTGCAACAATACTCGTATCGATGTTGAACCGTTCGATACAGTGCTTTCGGTTCGGTACGCATATGTATCGATGGATGTGCCACGCAATGCTCAATTACATTGGTGGGAACTAGTGCGTTAGCGCAGTTAGCTCGTTAACGTGTTGGCTGTCCAGCCCCACGCACGAGGCGATCCGCGGTAGCTCGTTAACGGAGATTTGCCGTGTTGTGGCTTTAACGTCATTTCAACGAGATTAACGCTGACAGCACTAGTGGGAACACAACGAATATGACTGCACATTTACGCCGACATCATCCTAGTGCAAAGACAAGTGGAAGCAGACAAAAACAACAAGCCCGCATGCTACAAACTTTACCCGAGTCATTTAGACAGCCGTTAGCACATGATTCTCCTTATGGGGATCTGATATGTTTAATATGCTGCTGAGAATATAGCCCAGAAGAAGCGGATAGTATAGCTTTTATTTTGGAAAGAGCCATTTCTCTGTAATAAACTCTCTTTTCCAAAGATGAGTGATTCCTCAATCAGATTTATTTTTATAATTACTTTTGTTTCAGCAACATTCAATTTAAAAACTGTACTTTTGAGTTAAAAAATATATTTATAATTTTAATAAATGACAAATTAAAAAGGCATGAACATTTTTTTGTATCAAAAAAATATCGAACCGTGACACCAAAGTATCGAACCGAACTGTGAATTTTGTGTATCGTTGCACCCCTACTGGTTACGTGTAGACACAACACTGGTTCATCCCTTGAGTTAAGTGGCTTAAGAAACATTTCTGTGCAATGGTCAGGTACAAAAAAAGTCCGAGAAGAAAAAGAAGAAAGTCTGTCTCCTTGGAAACATTTTTTAAAGAGAAGAGGGATAATTCATGACTTCTGTACAGTACCACAGCATCAGGTTTTAGTAAATTATATTTGGGACTAATTGTTTCCTTGACACACCCAAAAATATATATATACAGAATAATATACAACTATACAAAATTCTGTGCATAACATACTATGATTGCTATCAGTTCCAACAACAATAGAGAGCCTTTAATGAGCATGGTGCTTATAAGAAACTCGCAACTATAAATAATTGACCTGAGGAAGCAAAAAACTGCTTTCATCATGTATTTTTACAAAACAGGTCAAAGTGACGGAGTTGAACCAGAACATTACTGAATGTATGCAGCTGTGTTAAACATCACAAGAGCCGAACATTTCATTCCCAGATGTTTTAATCACTTTCAAAGAAGTGAGTTAAAATGTAGGAAGGATAGTAACAGGAGTCTATTTTGGTAACCGCACGTAGAAGCAGTTGGACAACGAGTGGACTCAACAGCAAGACTGAAAGCAAGTACATATTTTCAGCACATGGGGAAGAGCAGAGCAGTGGACTGGCAAAAGTATAGAGAACAGGTTAGTGGTGTTTCCAGTGAATCTGAAGAAATTCAATGAATTGTGCTTAGTAAAAGAAAATAAAGAGCAGGGCCTTCCACACAAATGTGCAGTGAGATAACTTATTTGTCCTCACACCACTTTTATAGAAACATAAAAGAAGGAAACGACAGCCTCCCAACACATTTCCACAATGCTTCACAGGGATTATAAACTGAGGAAGGCAGATTTTCTGACTGATCCTTTAAAAACACTTGGAGAGACTTTACTGGCACGGCACTCAGCCAAAGAGACCGGAGACTAATATGAAAAGTGTCAATCAAAGCAGCAGTGAAGCAGCAGAAAACACGCATACAAACTCAAACTCTCTCAAGCTCTCGGGATTCCCCACCAGATCAGTGGGGGAAGAAAGTACATGTACTTGTATAACTGGACAAAAATAATACTACGGGTTAAAGAAAAAGCCTGTATTTGTTTCTGTTTGCACATACTGGCTCCATATGGGGAGGTTCGTGATGCTTCTAAATTATGCCGAGGAAAAACGGGCTCGGATTTCTCCGCTAGTAATCTCACATCAATAAACAGCTGCTAGCAGTGACCTGCACTGCTTGGGAGGTCAAAGAGGCATTCCCAGATTTTGTTGTCTTTCTTACTTTATTTATGTAGTAAATGCAAGCAGAGAGTCTTACAGCTGAGATTGTGTGAAAAGAGTCATTTCTATTATAAGAATAACCACCTTTCTTAATGAGCATTTTTTTATAATACCTGTGTTTATTTGTCAGGTGACTTGAAGGATTATATATATTTTTTATGTCTGCGGGTGTCGTGATTGACAGTAGACAGAGCATAACATCTTTGCGTGCTATGAAAGAAGCTCAGCTGCAATAAACAAATAAAAAACACAAAAAGAAAACCCAATAACAGTGCTGAGCTTATTGTGATGGATTATGGTGCTCTGTGGATGATGTTTTTCTTCCTGTACACGAAAACTGCGTCCATGTGAATAAATCTCAGATAATTTTCTGTCTACATTTCCCGTTCTTCAGATAGATTTCTTAAAGTTCAGCATCCACACACATAAATGTCTAGACAAACAGTCAAATCTTTTCTTCTTCTGCTTCTTACAACAACAACAATGTATGTGGGAATGAAAGTGAATCAGACGGCTTGGACAGACACAGCCAGAGGCTAAATTACTGCTGGAGTCGCACTTTCAAATTCAAATTCAAATTTTATTTGTCACGTACACAGTCATACACAGTACGATATGCAGTGAAATGCTTAGACAACTGCTCGTGACCTAAAGAAAAAATGAAAAGGCTATGAATAAGATAGGAAATAAATATGAAAATTAAAAAGGGTAAATTTAACTAGGAAGGAATAAAATAAAATATAAAAATTAAAGTTGAAAATAAAATAACTGTACAACAAAATACACAATACACAGTATAGAAATCTATAAGAATGTATGAAGAAATATCAGAGATCAGGCCCACCACGACGGTGTCGTCAGCAAACTTGATGATGGTGGTGGAGCTGGTAGTGGCCACACAGTCATATGTGTACAAAGAGTACAGCAGGGGGCTCAGAACACACCCCTGGGGGGCTCCAGTGCTGAGAGTGGTGGAGGCTGAGACATGTCCGCCCATCCTTACTGCCTGTGGTCTGCCAGTTAGGAAGTTGGAGATCCACTGACACATAGATGAGCTGAGTCCCAGATGCTCCAGCTTGGTGGTGAGTGTGGAGGGAATTATGGTATTAAATGCAGAGCTGTAGTCTATGAAGAGCATTTTAACATAATTCCCCCTTCTAGTGTCCAAGTGAGTGAGTGATGTGTGGAGGAGATGAGAGATGGCATCGTCTGTGGAACGATTTGGACGGTAAGCGAACTGTAGTGGGTCCAGTGTGTCTGGTAGTGAAGAAATGATGAAGTCTCTGACCAGGCGTTCAAAGCACTTCATCACTACTGAGGTGAGGGCTACAGGGCGATAGTCATTGAGAGAAGCAGGGTGGGGTTTCTTCGGGACAGGAACAATGATGGACTCTTTGAAGCATGTGGGGATCACCGACTGAGATAAAGAGATGTTGAATATCTCAGTGAACACAGGAGCTAGCTGGTATGCGCAGTCTCTGAGGATACGACCTGGGATGCCGTCTGGTCCTGCTGCTTTCCTGGTGTTCACTCTCTTGAAGGCTCTCCTTACTTCATGCTCGGAGATGACGAGCACGTTTCCGGTGCTGGCAGTATCTTCCTGTCTGCAGCCGTTAGCGCCGCTACACTAGCATTGTTGGAGTCCTTAGCTGCAGCCTCGAAGCGAGCATAGAAAGTGTTCAGCTCGTCTGCCAGAGTCACGGCCGCGTTCGTCATACCGGTTGTTGGTGCTTTATAGTCCGTTATTGTCCTTAGTCCCCGCCACAGGCTCCTAGAGTCACTCTGTTGGAGTTGTGACTCTAGTTTCCTCCCGTAGCGCTGCTTCGCCTCTTTCACCGCCCTCCGCACGTTATATGACGCGGCTTTGTACGGGTCCATGTCCCCCGTCATGAGTCCCGTGTTGTAGGCAGCGGTGCGGGATCTCAGAGCGTCGCGGATGGTTTTATCCACCCACGGCTTCTGGTTGGGAAACGTTGTGATAGTCTTTGTCTCCACGGTATCATCCGCTAGTTTCCCGATGAATCCCACAACCGCTTCCGTAAACACGTTGACTCATCATCGGAGCTGTTTCTGAACATGTCCCAGTCTGCGTCGTCGAGTGCGTCCTGTAACGCGGCCACCGATTGATCCGTCCAGCGCGCGACCTTCCTCTGAACCGGAACTTCCTGTTTCAGCCTTTGTTTGTATTTTGGCATGAGGAAGATGGCGGCGTGATCGGATTTGCCAAACGGAGGGTGGGATTGTACCTTGTGGCCGTCCTTGACCGTAGTGTAGCAGTGGTCCAGTGTCCTTTCACCTCTGGTGGGGCAGGTGATTTGTTGATAAAAGTTCGGCGCTGCGCGTTTGAGGTTGGCACTATTAAAGTCCCCCGTCACAATAAGCGCAGCGTCCCGGTGTTGTGTCTGGTGCTGTGTGAGTGCCTCATGCAGCTCGCATAAGGCGGTGACCGTGTCCACTTGTGGTGGAATATAAACGGCACTTACAATGACCGATGTAAAATCCCGAGGTAGATAAAAAGGACGACGCATGATGGACAGTAGTTCCAGATTTGGTGTGCAGGAGCGTGTGAGAGGAACAACGTTTGCACTGTTGCACCAGTTGTTGTTCACCATTAAACACACGCCGCCTCCCCTTGACTTCCCCGAGTCCCGTGTCCTGTCCATGCGGTGAACCGAGAAGAACTCGACCGGCTGGATGGCGTGGTCCGGCACCGCTGGGTTCAGCCATGTCTCGGTGAAGCAGAGGAGATTGCAGTCCCGAATGTCTCTCTGGAACTTTATCCTGGCCCTGAGGTCGTCAAGCTTGTTCTCCAGTGACTGGACGTTGGCGAGCAGGATGCTAGGCAGAGGTGTGCGGTGTGCACGAGCTCTCAGCCTGTTCCTGATGCCGGCCCGTTTCCCTTGAGGCCGTCCTTTGTTCTCCCTCAAGATCTCACTCAGCCAGCTCGGATCCGGAGTTAAAAACTTCGAATTGTGAGTACATTGTATACCAATAGAAACAAGAGTGTCTCTGTCATACCTAATGTACCCAATGGTGATGATTTTGCCGATTTAGAAACGCTGAAAACTAACTTAAAAAACAAAGACACTTTTTCTGTGATGGCATATCTTGTGTTTCAGTATGGCTGACCATAAAATAGAGATGCTGTCATTAACATCTGTTTTTTAAAAAGAGCTGCACTTTCATTAAGCAGTGATTTGATATAGGCTAATAAATGTGTCCTGATAGCCAAACGCTAACAGTGACTCCGGGGCGACTACTCAAAAGACCTTCAATCCAAAGCGTGTGATGGTCTGATAGCATGAATATAAAGACACTATAGATAATTTTACTCTTAATGTTACTCCTACAGAGGCATAGCTGACATGTCTGTGAAAGCAATCAATCATAGATCTGTGCTTTCAAATGCAACGCCGTGTAAGCAGCACTTCTAAACCAATTCACTCCTGGAGAATTTTCATTGGGGTTCCTTTTCAGGGACCCAAAAGATAATCTCTGAAGCTTTTTGCTTTCCATTTGTAGTGATATCAGTCAGTCACGTCTGAGTGAGATTTGGCCTTTTAAAAATCTATCTGATAGTGGGACTGTAAGCAGTGTGCCATGCAGAGAACAGGAAATCTAGATCCAATTCTCAGTTAACCATTATCCAGGATCTGTTGACTAATATGAGAAGTCTAGTAACACTGGCAGTTAATGTTATCTTTGTTGGCATGAAAAATCAACATGAAGAACACACCTGGTTATGGTTCAAGCCAATGACAGCAAACCTGAAGGTTGAATGGATAATGTAAGCATCTGCCAAATACTGATTAGAGAATGGAGTGACAGCGGAGTTCACTGGAAATGGGAGAAATGTGAAAACAAAATATAGTATGAAAAGAACAGAAAGTGGCTGCAGCGGACACGTTTCATTGTTTTAACACTTAGTTTCACTTTAGCGCTTTTTACGTTAAAACCTCACTCTTCTCTGCACTTGGCTTAAGAATCAATAACAGCACAAGCACGAGTGGCCCACAGACCTGGTTGTACCACACACTTTGAGGAAAACCCAAAGCTCACAGTAAAAGAATGGATGGGGGTGATGACAGACAATATTTTGGTGCTTCTGGTAAATTTTGTGGATATTCAGGCCAAGACTTTGGGCCAGTGATTTAGACGTTGCATTCTGGCAAATGTGCTCTCGCCAAGGACTGCTTACTTTCATGGAGCCACAGCCCGCTCAAACTTTACTGGACTATAGATGATGAGCTACAAGCTCACCACAAACCCAAACCAGAAAGCTTCCAATACCATAACCTTATGTTGCCTGCCAACAGGTTTTACATGTTCATACACAAATATTAGCTTACAGAGATTATTAGTTTAGTAACTGAGCAGGTGTTGATTTTGTTTTAGAAATGCGTATTAAGTTTGTTCCTTATTACGTCCCTAAGCCATGGAAGGACAGAGAGCAGATCCATTGAAACACTCGCTCATGTTGCACACTATATGGCTTTGCATTTGCACTTTAACCACAACGTTCCCAGCTTTATGTCTAAATCAATATTTCCTTTTAGCATGTCTGCAGTTTTGCTGATTAGTCAAAAGGTGGATCATCTGAATAATACCGAACCTCAGATAACAACATACGTGTATCAGACATGTGTTTGTGCAGCTGCTTGTGTTTTTTGTTTTTTGTTTAGCTAATACGATTTTTAATGCATTTCTCCATAGTCACAAAAAACATGTGGCTGCTACCCACAATAACTGTTTGTTACCATGGCAATAGCAATTTAAACACCAGTGCTTCCAACATAGACACTCCCATGTTTACATCAGGAGTACCTCACATAGCACATCTGTGGTAATGAAGTGGAAGCCAGTTGGCTTTGTTTACAGGCCCCAGCAACAGTCTGCTTACAGGAAGCTGCAATAAATGATACATAAAATCAATTTTGTTGATTTTCTGGCCCATAGCACAAAGTTCTTGATATTTATATATTAAATCAAAAATAAACTGGCAAACTCGAGCTCACTATAGGTGCTTTCTAATCCGTTAAGCGTTATACAGCTGATAAAACATTTCACAGTCCCTGTGTCAGAGCAGACCAAATGGATGAGAAAAACGTCAAACAAAAAGAACAGGAAAGGTGTCAAAATACGCAAAGCCAAAACATTTCCGTGGACCAAATGCTCAGTAAATGTTGGCATGTTTATACAAATGTAAGAAAAAGTGTGACTGTCTGAGTAAATCCCCTCTACTAAGCAGCATTGTACCTTTGTGGTTTCTGTTAGTGTGCTAGCAAGTGTTTGCGTTGGGAAGACAGAGGAAGAGAGCGAGTGTTGTGGGCTGTATTTGTGCTGGTGACTGTTTGTATGTTCAGTGAAGGTGTCAAATCACTCCGAGCTAACAGTGAAACAGGTGTAGAATGCTCAGGTTCTCATGGAGGATGAAAGGAAGGAAGGAAAAACAAGAAGAACAACACGATCAAAAGCAGCTGTATGGATATTTGTTCCCGAGCTTTTTTGTTCGCTTTATTTTGGAACACCTCGCATGTGTGTGGTATCTGCTCCTCTGTCTGGAAGAAGCTCTGGATCATTATCAAGTACTCGTTTCAGGATGAAGTTGAGGAATTTCAAACTTGGGTGTGATGTTTAGCGAGCCTCTGCTAAACCAGCACAAAGTGATTCCTGTAACAGCTTTGAGAGGGTGTTTGATTGAAAAGCGCTGGTGGTATATCTGGAGGCGTCATGAAATATTCAGAAATTAGATCACAGGAAATGATCAAAATGATCTTATAAAAATGTCTCCAGTGCACAAATATGCCTACACAGAAAAGATTACACTTCAGAGTCATCCAAAACTTCCTAATGTGACTGCCACTTATTTTGTTTAATAAAGTTTAATTTCTACTAGAACTAACCTTAAAAGCAAATATCTGTCTCATCTAAAGCTTTCTTACAACTTAACACTGGTTGCTGCCCATCATAAAACACCACAGCAAAGTCATGTGTCTTTTGCACACATCTCTGTTTCACACTTCAATATTTTTGTCTCCTTTTCTGTCTTCATTCATTTTTTTGCACTGTTTGTATTTATCTGTTCTATTCCTATTGTATATATTAATCGGCATCTGTGGGTGGACAGCAAAGAAAGAATTTCATTGCACAGAGAAATGCCTTTTTTCTTGTGACACATGACAATAAACACTTTGAATCTTGAATGTGTGAGCTAATGACCTACCCAGAACAGGTTTGCCAGAATGGGAAGTTCTGACTCCATTTGCCAGAAACAAATTCCATTTACAAAAACAAACAAAAAAACCCCAAAACATAATAAGCTGCAGTGAACCATGATGAGAGCCATTATTCACATATAGAGAAAACTTGGAACAGTGGTGAACCTTCCCATTGTGGAATAGAAGAGTGGGCAACTGTTCCTCCACAGTGATGTTAATTGTCAACGCTTCATTGTGGCACAACCAGTTATTCAGTCTTGGGGGAAATTACTGTTTCTCAGAGGCAGAGCTAGGTTTGCATAACGTTTTTTCCCCTAATATATGAAATCATAATTTAAAAACATTTTTTTGTGTAGTTACTGTTCGTCCATCCATCCATCCATTCTCTAATGCTTATCCAATTCAGTGGGAATGAGAACACTTTAGCTACAAAAGTTGTATAGTGAAAATCTATTGACAGCCCTAGTTCATACATGTGGAATTCATACACAAACAGAAACATAAAAAGTAAACTGCAGCCTTTTGAAGAGAGAAAGCAAGACGGAAATCAGAGTCTGACTCTTTCCTGTCTCAAACTAACAGAAGTTGGTTACACATACAAGTGTGGGATCAATCTTCCTAGCAAATTCTCCAACAAAACTCCCTGCATAAAGGTGGAAGCAAGTATTTCTTAAAATATTAAACTATTGCTATATTCCCAGCTGTATTACACTCTTCGTAGCTTTTACTATCCTACAAATTTGCCATTAGAGACACAGTGTTCAGCAATATTACCACTGCATATTTAGCACAACCAGTAGCACATTACACTGGGTTCTCATTTCAGAGACAAAGCCATATCTTATAGCAGAAGCCACAGATATAAATGCTGTGTAGAAACCAGCAGTCGCCAGAAGTTTTGGGTGAGAAAATTGGATGGGCCTGCCTCCAAAACCCTTAAGTGTTTTTGCAAAAACTGGAACTATCACCAGAACAGCTACCGGCACAAAACTCATCATAACACCTGATGGAGGCCCTGGCATTCCTTGATAACTGTACACAAACATACATATTTGGCTGATATAGCAGCAGAAATCAAACTAAAGCAGATTTACAGGCAACAATAATTCAAAAAATAATAACTAGCCAGCTGGAAAGAACAGACTCTTTTCAACAAACTGATAACTCCAGAAGAAAACATGTTCAGAAGGGCTTGTTTTGTGCATATATTCACAAAAGATGAAGTTAAAAGACATGCGTAGACAACAGCATTCACAAGACTGTAGGCGAGACTGAGCCAAATGGCTTTTTAACCTTTCGCATTGTCGGTAAAAAGACTATGACTGACGTGGACAGACAACTCATTTAAATTAGGAATAATCGGCTGTTATCCTGTTAAATTCAGATTTTACACTCACTTTTTACAATACACAAATAGCAGATAAAGAGTTGCAACTACACAAACTATTTGCAAATCCAAGATATAAGGATTTTTTTGTAGTTAGACTTTATACTTTAACTTTTCTATTTCAGTAGACTTGCATGCACTGCAAGGCCCCCTTAGTAATATGGCAGCTGGGTTAAAACATTGCTTTAATGAATAGTAGCAAGTCCTGTGGTATCTCCCAGGGATGCACAGATCTGATATTTGGATCAAATATCATTGAGAGTGAGTTGATCTGTGATTCAGACCATTCAGTTCAGTTTTATACTTTGACAACAGCAGCTAGTGTCAGAATTTACGTAGCATGGAAGAAGCTAATGGCAGAATGTCATTGGTTCAGACTGGGACAGGTATTTCACTGTAGCTAAACTAACAGCATCTGTGCATTTGCAAAAGTGGTTTTACTTAACTGCAAACTGCGGGCAAAGTAAGCTGACGAATGAAAAGATCCAGTGATGATGCTGCTGTCTTTCTCTCACTGCACGCTCATTTACTCTCACTCTCATTAATTTTGCTCAGAGACAATATTAAAGAAGCTATAGCTAGCTCAGCCAAACTATTGTTGGTAAGCTTTTGGTAACCTAACGTGCCAATAAAAGTTTTATCACTTCAGCTGTCTCCTGCCAGCTCTACACTTGTGTGAGAAGATCTGAAATAAGACCAGTGCAAATAAATTAAATAAACGCCACGTGCATTTTTTCCTTCTCTGTATTTATCCTGGGTACTCAGTATCAACAAACACCCATAACTAAGAAACTGGTGCTGGATTACTATCCCTAGTACCTCCATGTATACAGTATATCTACTGGGCTGGATTAGCTTAATTAGCCTACTTAAAGTATGCAGCAAAAATAGTTTAGGTCTCTTACAAATATTCCTGAATATGACCTTTATCTTCCATCACAACATTGCCAGGTGGCAAACGTGAGAAACTGTTTGGTTGTTGCTTAAAGTTGAGAATGACCAAACAGTTACTTTGCTAAGCTACAGTTACCATACATACACTATACCCCACATAGCTTGTATTTGTAAAGAAGAGGGTGCTTAAACTTAATTGCATTGTGTAAGATATAATAAAGTGGAAAATAAACATTAAGTAAGAAAGATACTCTTAATGGGTTTTTTTTTTGTGGTGTGCTGTGTTTCAACTCCCTTTCTATACACATGGTAAAATCTCTTTTTAGCATTTTTTTTCTAGTAACAATGTAATTGCCTCCTGAATTATTTATTTATTTATTTATAAATGTTATGAAGGTCTTTGTGAAATCTGCAATTCTGTAACACCACAGCAATGTTTTTTCAGATACATGGATGTATGCAGATATATGCTGCATGCAAAATGGATTTCAGTTACACACGGCTATCATGAAACTACTGGAAATATCCAGTACAGATGTGTGTATGTAACAAAATGGCCATATTTTGTCCTCCTGTCTTGAGTTTTATGCATTTGGCCCCAGGTGAGGCTAAATCAGAGCCAGCAAATCTCACGAAGACGACAAATGTGACAGCATCAAAGACAGGATGTGCCCATTTTTCCCATACATTTGTCTGTTTTCCATAGCTGTGTAAGACTGAATGCAAAAAACAAGGCTCCACTTCTCCTCAACACAACATTACTTAAGGGCTATTATTAAGTATATTTACACATGCAGACACAGGCATGTCTGTGGGTAATCAAACATAGCTCTTTAAAATGACATTAGTGTCTGCTCTTCTGCTCAGTAAAACTGCGTATGGGATTTTGTTGTGAAACAAACCCCCTACTCTCATTTTTCCTAATTTATTTTGTTTTATTTTCCAATCACATAACTGATTGATATAAGAACAATTACCACTGCCCGCTCTACCTCCCAGGCAGCCGCTGTGCTGCAGGCTTCACTAATGAATGTAATTTAAGTGTTATAGAGGATGCGGTTTCATATTGGTGATGGATGGTGGTGCGTGGGGGCCTATTTTGTGTTGTAGTGGAGGTGTATTAATCATTATTAAAGACGACTTAAATGCTTTCCCCATGCACCAAGGTGATTAGGACTCCTGGGTGGACAGTGTGTGTAGCACTGAGGGGACTGCTGCTGGTAGTTTCCATAATGAAGTACTTACTCAACCTGCTGCCAAGGGACTGCAGGGTCATGATAAGCTGTTGTAGTCAAGGTGAAGCAGTTTATGGGCATGCTCAAGGGCAAACACAAATATACACATGGCTACATGTGCATGCCAAGACATACAGCAATGCACTGTATGCATAATGTGGAATAAAGTGACACAATCACTAGACAAGAACAACAAAACCTCAGCAAAAATAATTAAGTTTGATATGGCTGCAGCCAGGAGAAAATAAATGCAATTTATTTATTAAGTCTGTTTTGAAAACCAAAGTGAAAAAAATGACTATATGCAGAGTGCCAGCAGAGACTTGGGGACGTTAGTGGAAAACACAGTAATTAGAGAGCTTCAGAGATACTGGTAGGTGAATTTTATTAGCATCAGACAAAGCCTGTCTAACTGTTTTTCTTCATTTTCACAGTCTTTATGCCAAACTAATTTCATGTATTTGTTTTTAAGTTTAGCAAAAGAGCATAATACAAGTTATTAGCATACGGTTGGAATAAAGCAACAGAAACACATTCAGTGCTCACCATTCACTGAGCCTGTGCTGATGGCTTTGGCATGTGGTGCCAAACCTAGCAATATTGAAATCATTCTGTTCAGCATTCATGGATAAACTAGTTTACAGAAAATAATGACCCAAACACAGTGAAGCAAAAAGATTTAAAAAAATATAAAGGCCAAAGAGGATACCCTGGACAGAGAAAGTTTAGCATCAATGTGTATATACACTAAAAAGCTACTTTCGACTGCTTATTCAAAAAGGTTCGCCACAGTGGGTAGCTCCACGAGTTTGATTCAGCAGATTTTTAACAAGCGAATATGTATATGAACTAAGAGAAGTAATAAGCTCATTGGGACCAGTTGGTGCAGAAAATTAGCAGGAAAAGCACAAAGGGCTGAAACAAAATGAACAAGGATACATGAAATCAAAGGATTACAAAATAGCACAGGAATCAGCTCGGCCGGAATAGTAGCCATAAGCAACCTTACTTTAATTTAGCAATATAACTAAATACATGTGCTTAAACTTTCACCAATCTGTCTGAGAGTGATTACAGTCAGTCCAAGTCGTATCACAAGTGTTGAAGACAACTTGCTTCCCACCAGGAGACCTGTGCAATCAAAAGATGATTAAGGCAACCACCAATTTTTCCAAGTCATAAGGATGTAAGCCTTACTCCACTGTAAATGAGTCATAAGGTGCTAGCTGCAAAAAATTACAACATGAATGTGATATAAAAACGTCTGTGGCTGAGGAGACGCAGTTTCCCGGTGTTGCACTGTTTACCTTTGACACAAAGATCACAGAAAAGCATGCACAAAGTCTCCACATTTCTAACATCCTGCAGAGGACATATGCTCTATAGGCAGAATCTTCACATACACAGGCATACCATGATATATATAGAGAGCAGAACAAGTCTCTATAAAAAGATGTAAGCATTCATATAGAATACCACTTTATAAACTTCACTCAATGAGGTACACAATGTTATGCAGAGACACAGCAAACCCAAACACAGCTAGAAGCATCATGAAAGATTGTTTGATTCAAACCCAATCAACAGACACATCAGTGACTTCCTCCATTGCTTATGCTTACGGAGAGGATGGTGTGTTTGTGGAAAAATGTAATTACCTCGACTTGAAAGCCACCATCAATCTGTCCTCTTTACAAGGATCCGTATGTGTTTGGATGGAAATGCCTAAATCACTGCGGCGGCTCTCCAAGATAACTTTAATTTTTTATTTCACACAAACAGAGCCGAAATAGAAGTGGAAAAAAAGGAAAAGGTTACCGTTTAAGTTTTAGTCAATGAAAACAACTTTCACTTTAATAATCAAATTGTGATCAGGTTGACTGGTTAGGATTAAGCAACCAGAAAAAGAAGCTGGACTTTTTGTTTTGGCCAAAATGCTCTTTAGAGGAAGGATGAAATGCAGAAATGTCATATCCTATCATAAGCAACCAAATCTGCTCTGTTTGCTGTTGCCAAACAAGAGTTTGCGGATTGGCTCGCACCAATTCCACCATTACTTTTATTTTTGTGCATGCCAGCAAGAGCATGACAACCGCTGTGCATAATTATTTTGTATGCGAGCTCTTTTCATACATGAAGACCAAGATAAGTGACAAATGACAGTCAATTATTCTCTGCTCCTGCTTGAGAGACCTTCGAGCTCAATCAGAAGATCCACTGGTCTCAAAAAGAAGTGGAGTATACTTCTTTAATGTGGCTTCTTATACTTTGAAGGAAGACAATTTATAAGTAAAGTTGATTTTTGACTAATTAGCATCATTACCACAAACATCCAAGTTGTCCAAATTAATGGACATCAAATGCTGATGTATACATGTACATAGAACATTAGCTTGCCTAATGAGAAGTGAAATGCATTCACTTTGTTCATGCATTTGTTATTAATCAAAGGTTATGAGCAACACTGGAAAATCCCGAGCTACAAAAGCAAATGGCTTAGCATGAGGTAATTCACCGACCAAAATACATCTAATCAAAAAATCCGGTCCTTCCTTTTGTGTTGTTCAAATCAAAATCTTTGTGTCGGTGCCCTGCTACACCTACAAGCTCTGCACTGAGCATTTTTACTGCATACAGTGTGTGAAAATTACAGTGTGTGACCCTGATTGCATGATCACACTAGTGACTGACTCTCCTTTGAGTAACTGTGGATTGCAATCTATGCTCAGCTTCAACAATAATAAATCCATTTTCTCTCCTCTCCTTATTTTTTATTAAAACATCAGCGTGTCAAACATTTAGTCTGCAGCTTCTCATTTTTAGCCGCTGCTGAAATTGTCCTTTAATTTAAAGAAAGCAAATCAAAGGGAAAAAGTTATTTTGTGATTATTTCACGGCACTTACCTTCAAAACCGCAAGTAAATACACCCACACCTCCACACAGTCCCATTGAAAAGTGCTGGTTTGAGTGTGTTTAAAAGCAGCCAGGGTGCAAGCTTCTTGCTGACAGCTTCCTGCTCTTTGCCTCAGTCTGTAAACACAGCAATGTCCTCGACTACACAGAGACTCAGATCTGCACCTCTCTATACATCAATGAATAACAGCGAGCTAAGAAAAGAGATGAATTTAATGATGTTTTAAGGTTTTTTCTTAAAGACTCCAACCTTCACTCTATGCTTGCTGTAATAGTTTACAAGGCTACACACAAACTGCCCAAAGGATGCAACCCAGAAATGTCCCGCAAAACAAGAAGATATGAGAATACATGGTCAAAGTCCCTACACTCACACTGACTTCTACTGGGTCATAAGTAACATAAGTTACATAAGCGTAAAATTGTCTATGTGTCTATATATTCTATACATTAATCTTCAAGTAACTTTAGCAAAGGCCAAAACTTGGCTAGCTTGTCAATATTTAAGCTGTACAGATATAAGAAGATGTTTCTAGCATCCCAACAGTGTCCACATATTCATATGACTTCTCTGTAGCTTATTGTATCAGGTAACTTTAATCAATACTTTCTGCCTCGGAAATTGAAGGTTGCAGACAATAAAAACGTTTGGAATTTTAATGTATTTTATCTGAAAGCTAAATGTAATAAAGTAACTATATTTATACTATTTCTATAGACAGAAATACTTAAAAAGTACTACTATTTTATGTACTAAGTGACCAATTTTTACATATCATAGAAAGTCATGGTTAATTTAGCAGAAAAGCAAACGATATATTCCATGTTAGATCATAAATGTGGTATTCTTTTCAGGGTGTGGCCATTATATTGAGTACATTAATCTTGCATTTTTACATCATTTTTACATCCTTATTTAATATTCATTATCTTGATGTGCATCGTGGATGTTATGTTATTCAGTAATTGTGATAAGGACTATTCTCCCTGACCAATCGAGAAGAAAAAAAAAAAAAACTCAACCCATCACAATTTGTATGTTTATGCGGTTTAAACTTATGATTGAGAAATTACACAGTAATTAAAAAATACTTGTGCAGTACTTAAAATACCTGCAGTAATTTGTGTCTCCTATCCTGTAAAATTCCTGTGATATGCAATAGTTAAAATTACTAATACACTACCAAAAACTGTTTATACTTTACTTAAATCACTTACAGACTACTAAACATAATTACATTTTAATTTCTGATAAAATACATTGAAGTTGCATTTAATTAAAGGGGAATTACACCCTTATTCACTGTTGGTGTCAGAGTAGGGAAATGTCTTGGTAAGCTGAAGCATTAAGAATTTTCTTCAATAAAACAAACAGATCCAGAACAACCCCATGTTGCAAAATTACATGGAGACAGAATAAAACATTATGCAGCTTTCTATTCATTAGGGCCCCATTATATTAGTAACTTCCCGCACTTGTGATAAAGTCATCACACAGCTACATCCATTTATTTGTGCCATTACAATGCAGGTAGCCACTGCAGTATTCTCCTGAACAACAGGTGTTGCCACTCAAACAATACATCCAGATACAGGAGAAGAAGTATCAAAATACTATTAAAAGACCAAAATTTATGTCCTCCTTTAAATTCTCCAAAAATGTGCAAAGGTTATCTTCCATCATAGAGTCAGAGGTGTGATCCAATACTTTTGTCTCTGTGTCCCTTTAGGCTTGCATCTCTCTGATTTGGAAAGGTTTCTCCACGGCATTCGTTTATTTAATTCACCTGTGAAACAAACAAGGTGATTGGGCCTTCACTTCTGTCTGAACTCACCTGGAAAACCACAGAAACAGAAATAAAGAGAAATGAAATAAAAAATCATGGCTCAGCTCGAAAGTCTTTCAGATTCTCTTTCACTCCTCTCTGGACACTGAGACTGAGAAATTTCACTTTAATCCCTCGACTCCACGTCTGACTGACAATCCAATACCGTCCTTTCTGCAGTCACAGTTCAGCCTCTGACCCTGGATCTCACTGTCCCTGACACAGAAAGCAGTGGCCACTGATGTGAAACATACTGTCACTCATCCATATTATTTTTCTTTCTGCAATTTCTGAGAGATAAGTGTGAAATAACCTCAGAGAATGATTCATTTACTGATGCAGCTTTTGATTACTGGCAGACTTGAGTGAGTCAGCCCTGTGAGAGCTGACAGCTCTGGTGACATCATGAGCTGACCACTCATTTCTAACCCTACTGTATTTTGCTCTGCCCTCTTGTTTAAGTGCGGCAGCCTCACTGGGGATGGATGACAGTTTGCTGTTAATAATTCAGCAGCAAATAAAAGCCATATTGCAGCAAATTACCTCACTGCAGCTCCCGGCCTTGTTGCTGGGATTGTGATAATGAAGTCATGGGTTAGATCAGCTGGAGAGACTGTAAAGAGAGAAAAAAAACATTACATCATCAATTAGAAGGCTCGCGGTTTATACTTTACACATTTTCCATATAGATTTATTGGACTAGCTTCTAGCTCCTTGCATCTGACTTGTTTTACATTATTGAGAAATTACATTTTGAACTCAAACTGTGAAAACTGGATTTACTGAAAGAAAGAAATGCTGCAGAGGAGAGAATTTATGTATGTTTTGTTTTGCTTTTTTCAAGTAGAGCCTAATTTAAACACTTTCATAGCCCTCATTCTGAGTCCATTCCCTGTGTGAACTACAGAAAGGCTGTTTTATTGCTGAGCCACAGTGGCAACCATGACAAATAAAAGAAACCACTGTAGTCAATTGCCTGTGGAGCAACCACGAGAAGAGAATGAAGGGATCATTTCTTGTGCTGTCTGAGACCTCTGGTCAGAGGGCAGAATAGAGTTGTCAGGAGGTAATACAAAAGCTAAATTAAATAGATGAATCTCTCATCTCTGCCCTCACTGATTGTCTGAGAGGCTTCGAGCTGTGCCGGGAGGTCAATGATGGCTCAAACTTCTGCCACGAGACCTCGAGTCCATGACTCTGTTGTCACTAAGAAACTGTAGCCATGCTTGTGAATGCATCGTGTTGTCTAGCTAACCTCTCTCCAGTCAGCCAAACTCCTGTACTGTATGTAGCATAGCCTTCTCTTTAAGAAGCAGTTAAATAACAAGATGATCAACAACATGCGCTACTCTCTCTCCTGCTTCTCTGTCTTTGGAGCTGCAGTGCAGACACGAGTGGGTGGTTATTTCTATTTGACGAAGCCAAATTGAATGAGCGGCTACTGTTTGTGCTTTTGAATTTATGCGGTTTCTGCAAACAATATTGGTTCTGAGCTAGAAGGACTTTGAGCAATTTATACTGAAGATGTATTTTACTGCAGATAATGAACAGGGAGGCTCTGACAGGAACATTACGTGTTTCTGCTGAATATTTACTGATTATCCACTTTTTGTGTGTGTCAGTGTGGAACACACCTGCAGTCATTTTACAGATGTTGTTTTAATACACACTGCACATACACGCAACCACATAAATGACCACACATGCTGCTTTATCTTATACATCATGCTCTGTTCACCTGTTCATTTTGAATTTATTGAAGATTCTTTTACTTGAATTTAGAGAACTTTGTCTTCATAATCAACGCTGGCAAATTGCTCTGCAGTCACCTGTGATGTCTTATAAAGGGAGTGCAAACTGTTGCCACATTATGTGGTACCTAACTGAAATCCCTGGTTTTAGATATGTTGTTTAATCACCCTTAGTTATTTGGGATTTTATTCATGTTAAGATAAGTACATGTTGAACTCACTGGTTGGTTATGTTTGTGTGCAGTTGTTTTATTTGGATTTGTTTACTGTGTGTAGGCTGATCTGATGAGCTGGTATTTAATTTCCTCTCTGGGGTTTGTTTGTTAGGCAAAGACACTATAAAACCTGGGTGTAGCTACTGGACTGGATAAATGAACCCTACAAAGAGCTGCCTTAAAGCTGTATTCTCTATCTGAAGGCCACCAGATGGCTACAGCTTTGGCTACAAAAAGACTCCTAGTCCTATTGAAGTCTATGTGAAAAGTGTCTTCCTGTCTCGATCTCTATAAACACTTTCATGCTTAGTCACTCATTTCGGGTTATGTTAATAATAAATTAAGTCTATTTTGTAAATCTTGGTCACGCTATGATTCAAAATGGAGGCAATGAGCTGTTTGGATGCCTGGGTCGCTGACCCAGGGGTTTTGAGTTTATTATATTATTTATACTTTCTAGTCTTTGGTTTCTTTGAGTTCTGTCTTATAGTTTATGTCTCTGTCTTCTCTAGCTGCTCTGTCTCCCCTGTCAGCTGTATCCCCTTGTCTAGTTCGCGTCTCTGTGTGTCCTTAGTGGCTATATCCCCGTGTCCAGTCAGTGTTTGTGTCTGCCCTGGTCCCACGTCTCTGTTCCCTCTGTTGCAGTGCGTCTGTGTCTTTGTTCAGTCTGTGTTATGTGTTTCCTGTTTTACTTTGAAAGTCCATGTCTGATGTTAATGTGTCTGGTTTTGCTTCCCCTTGTCTCGTTAGGCCTGATTTGCCCCAGCTGTGTTTCCCTCCTGTTACCCATTCCCTGATTGCTCCCTCTGTGTATTTAAGCCCTGTGTTTCTTAGTGTCTGTGTCGTGATCTACCGTTTATTTTGCTGTGTGTTTTGGCAATCTGCTGGTGTTAGTTTATTTTTGACCTTTTTTCCCCAGTTATGTTATGTTTGAGTTCAGCATTAAAGCTGTTTTGGTTTAAGTTGAGTCTGCACCTTGGGTCCTATTCCTGTCTGCACACAGCCACACCTAACATGAGCAAGCAGTTTCACACTTCACACAATGTCACACAGTTTTTGTGTGTTTTCTTTTTTACACCATCATAGACTGGCACTTATACACCAGTCAGGCATAACATTATGACCACTGACAGGTGAACTGAATAACACTGACTGTCTCTTCATCATGGCACCTGTCCACTGTCGAAGCAGCAACTGTGCACACATGACCATCATAACTGGACCACGGAGCAACGGAAGAAGGCGGCCAGGTCTGATGAATCACATTGTCTTTTACAGCACGTGATTGGTGGTTTGTGTGTGTCGTTTACCTGTTTAGGACAATGTTCTGCTGGGAAACCTTGGGTCCTGCCATCTTTGTGGATGTTACTTTGACATGCACCACCTACATAAGCGTTGCTGAAAAACATGTACACAAAGCAAAAATGTTTCATGGATGGTTTAAGGAGCACAACAATGAGTTTGAGGTGTTGACTTGTGTTCCAAATTCCCCAGATGTCAGTCTATTCAAGCATCGGTGGGATGTGCGGACAAACAAGTCTTACAGGATTTAAAGAATCTGTTGCTAACATCTTTGAACCAGATACCACAGCACACGTTCAGGGGTCTAGTGGAGTCCATGCCTTGATGGGTCAGGGATTTTTGTTGCAGCAAAAGGAGGACCAACACAATATTGAGCCTGTGGCCATATTGCTATGCTTGTGTATATACTGCATATAGTGCATTTATACTTGAGCAGTAAAAGTAATTTTTTCAGTACAGGTCTTGTTCATTCACTCACACACATGTATACCTAAACATTTCATCAAATATACACACACTCCACGGATACCTCTATCTTAGCCAAGGATACTTTGGCACATGTACAGAAGGAGCCAGGGATTGATTCACTGACTTTCTAATTGATTGACGATCCCACTCTACCACCTGAGCCACAGCCGGCCCTAACATCATAAACGCGCTCACTGTCACATCTCCAAGTTACCATAAAACCATAAATCTTAGAGGCTTCAATACAGGACTTAAGAAACTGTTGGACAATGTCATGGTATCCACGTCCATCTTCTATACCATGTATATTTTCAGTGTTTTCAAGTGTTTCAAAACTTACCTGTTTGTATTGTGATGCAGAAATTGTATCTTCTAATCATCCTGTATTGATGCTGAATGAAACTATGAATCATCTGAACCAACAGGACCTCAGAAGTAAAACTGCTTATCTGAATGTATCATTCGAGCTGCACTTTCATTCTTCGAGGCAACACTTTTTCATATTGTATACAGACACACAATTTGGTTTATGTGTAAAGTGAGATAAAAAGTCGTACTAAAAATTTGCAACTTGTATGTTCAAGCATGATTGGGAAACCTCAGAGAAACCTGGTTGTGGTGCTTAGTGAGAACTTTAATTCAAAAATGATTCCTTTGAACAATTGTTGGATGAGCCCAAGGAGAAATACGTTCAATATTCACACTTGGAGTACATTTTTGTGACACTTGAGAACAGGCAGGGGTTTGTGAATTAAAAATAATGATATTTATAGATCTAACTTGCAATGTTTCTCATCACGGAGTATTACGGAGCCTCTTTAAACTTCCTTCAGGCGAACATAAATACAGAAGGATAAAAAGTGTTCTCTAATTTCACCAAAGATACTTCTACTTTCACATCTGTTGGATATAGATGGATATCAGCAGTAGGCCATTATATTGCAGCTATTCAGAAGCAGTTCAGGTGAATTCCAGCTTGAGGCAGACAGACATGAGCTGCAGCCACCATCTGTGCGCCGGCCCAAAAGGCATGGTTTTCCTTTCACTCTTTCCAAACATGAGAAAGAGTGCAGGGGGTTGCAGAGAAACCGATCAGACGCAAAGTCCAGTTTCAAATGCAGCTTCTTCTTAGAGCCACCTGCCAGCAAGGTTAATAAGAAAGACCTTTATATTTTATTCAATAGTCAGGTGTGTTGTTACGATCTTTATAAAGGAAGAAAAAGAGCCACTGAGTTGTGCTATTTGATACAGAGTAAAGTCAGAGTGTTACACAGATAAAATCTGGCCTCCGATGTAGTGACTCCCGACCTCAGACGTGTACCGGCATGGATTACAACACGCCCTTGGAGTGTTGTGTTTGCAAAGATCATAGATGGTGATGGTGCTGCGGCTGCTGCTCACACGACACATGACGGTGTGTTTCACTTCAAATTTAAAATGAAACTACCATAAAAACTACAGCCTGTTCATTTCTTTGTAAGTGAGCAAACTTCAATTTTCAGCAGGGGACCTGTACCAGCATCTTCGTCCGTTTTAATTGTTAGCATTGTGTGGTGATGTGTGCAGCTGAACACACACGTGCTGGCTCAGAAAAGACTGAGTGCTGCCGCTGAGGATGAGGCAGCGAGCAGTTTTCATTGACCTTTGCGCTGTAGCAATGGTTGCTTGTGCTACTTTTAATTAACTTATTATACAGGTACACCACACACCTGGTATGAAGGCTGCGACGATGTGGGGCTGTAATGAGCATGACAGTGAAATTCCTTGAAAACAACAGAGCCTTATAATAACAGCCCTCTGTGTACACTGATGTATACGCGCAGAAGATAAAGATCCGCTCTGCCTATCAAACACACCCAGAAGGAAGGTTAGCCAAGGACTGCAAGCCATCTGATGCTGTGATGTGATTTTTTTTCTAGTCTCCAGCTGAAGCAAAGCATCTCGCTTTGATCCTTAATATATTTACACTTACTCGCCAGAAGAGCAAAGGCTGTATGGCTGTACGAACAAAGACTGTGATTAGAAGAATAAATCTACTTTTGTCTACTATATTAAGCAGGAAATGAGGGGAATATTTACAGAAGATCCTCGCTTGCTGCTGCACATGTTTCTGCTGCACATGTTTCTGCTGTCCAACTTCATATTCTGGATTGGATTCAGGTTTGAACATGCACAGGAGGATTTAAGGAATTGCTATTTCCAATTAGGAACATTTTTTTAAGTGACTTAGCAGATTGTTTTCAAAACTTTATCAGAGTCCAGGAATGGAAATATGGATGTGAGCTGGAAAAGAGCATATGTCCACGTAATAAAAGCAATAAAAGTCCACAATTCAATTACCAAAACATGAAACCAGTCTTTTTTAATCTTCATATAGTAATACAATTTCAAACATAATACAAAATTGGTGCTGTTCTGATACAGCTTTAGTCAAGGCAGATGGGAACAAATGCATAGGTGCATGCACTTGTGAGGAATTCAATTTGCTTCTAATCAAGCTAGGTGCATAGCAGATGGAAAAGAATGGGTGTCAGGGTTTCAAAAATGAAAAAAGAAGAAGAAGAAAGGGGTCTTGTGTATGTGAATGCGTGTATGACAGTTCTAGCCCCCAGCCTGGGGGGACAGGTCTGTTTCTGCAGGCCTAAATTGGCTGTCAAACCTGCCACAGACGACTCTTCTCACAAGCCTCAGTCTCATATTTCTGCTGTAATATGAACTGGAGGCGAGAATGGGGGAGGGAAAAATGCAATTACTGTTCTTTTTTTTTGCGTGTCTGTGTGTGTCATCTCGGTCATGTATGAACGCAAAAACAGAGGAGCTCTTGTTATAATGAATCCCCCAAAACTCATTTCCACTCCCACAACAAGCAACGGGTGTGCGGGATCCCATAACATGAACCCGTAAAAGATTGTCAGAAACACTCCACATTACATGCCATTACTCCGTATTCTTCCTCTGTTTTAATAAAGGCTTCTCGGTACATTGAGTCTCCTAAGAGCTTGAATTACATTACATCCTCTTGTCCATGGGTATGAAGGCTTTGTTTTTTTCCTCTGAGAAGTTACAGTATTAGTCTTTGGTTCATCTTAAAAAAGGAGACTAACAAAGCCAAATGATATTCAGCACCTGACATCCTCATTAAAATGAGTTATGGTAATTGGGAAGAGTGACAGCAACCTATCTTGCTTTATGTGTATATTAGTGCACTATGAGCTAATACAGAATAGTTGTTCTCATTACATCACTAACATTAATATAGAATAAGTCCATGGTATTGCACCAGATTACCATTGGACTGGATGACATGTCCCTTTATTATGGGTACCATGGGCATTGTAGCTCATTTTAAGCTGGCTAACAACCTGCTGCTGTAAGTACTAAAGCTAATATAGTCCCCAGCAAATGTACTGTTTCCATACGCTGAGTACATTCTACGCACTATATCATCAACATCCATCCATCCATTTTCTTCCACATATCCAATTCAAAGGTTAGGGTCAGCCCATACCCAAGACATTAGGTTAATTGGTGATTAATTTGGTATTCTAAATTGACTATAGACATGTGTGTGAGTGTGATTGGTGTACTCTAGCTCTTGCGACAACTGGGATAGTCTCCAGCTCTGCCACGACCTTGAATTGGATAAATGGAAGAAAATGGACGGATGGATAAAAAAAAAAAACACAGTTTTGATGACAGCCAGTGCCAGCATAGTTTATTTTATTGTCCTGTTCTTTTGTTTTCCCTCTGTGCTAGGAAAACAAACAGATGATAAACTGTTTTTATAAAGTCTTTTGGTTCTTTCTCACCCTCTCTGCAGACATTCAGCCAGTGCCAAGCTGATGTAATATAAAAGATACCTATCAGCCACTGACCTTGGTAAATATAATCTAATTTACAGATAAGATGATATCAGTCAGCAGGGCCTATACTGCCCTGTATCACTGTTTCTGTATCAAGCTATAACAAAACTATAGAATTTCAACCCAGCTCAGTCATGGAAGGATAGTTTGGTTTTCTTTTAATGTATAATGTATCTTTTATGTGAAAAATGAAATAAAAATCCAAGAAAGCCAACAACTAAATTCTCTGGCATCCCTGCTCAGAAGTCCATCAGCACAATGTTCAATATTCTGTTTAACTTTGCAACAATGCAAAGTTTGAATTCCCTCTGCTTTCTCCTTCTTGTGGTTTAGTGTTTGTTTAATGCTTTGTTTTTATAAGCAGAAGTTATTCTGCAAAACATCTTTCATGCCATGCTACAACTACACTGCAATGGACTGCTTTCCAAAGGGTTGAATTTGAAATGGATTGACAGCCACCCACAGCGACATGCTACTGTCTCCATCTCTCGACCAGACAGATTTCCTCATTAAATGCACTGTTCTGGCACTGTGGAGGTGATCGATGGTGTCGCTTTCTCATCCTTGTGTGCTCCTCACATGATTCATCATTCACTCTGCTCCTAGACCCCACCCTCCACTACCCCAAACCCCATCTCAAAATTCTGCAAGGTGAACCATTTCAATGTGGGGATAACAGACGTACAGTAGGTCAGGTGTGGTAATCAGGTGTGGGGGAGGAAAGCACCAAATGTTTCAAAACACTATGCAGAATAGACCTCTGGAAATGCTACAACTCTGGAAATTTCCAGGCAAGGTCACGTTTCTGTCCCTCCTAAGCTTTGTCTGACATTGTGACTTCATGCTCTGGCAACCATTTCCACCAACTGATGGATCACAGGCTATGCCCTTCCCTTGCAAGTCTTTTTTTTCTGCTGCTTTTTTCCCTCTTGTAAAATAAAAGGAGGTGATTCACCAACTCCGGGGAGGTAAGGAAGGCCCCTGATATGACTTGTATGAACAAATCACATTCTCATTATCCGCGATCATTATCGTTGACATCCAGCTGACCTGTTTTCCTACAGCTGCGACATAGAGCCTCAACTGACGAGTGACCAACAGATGAATCATAATTAAAAACCAGTTCCTCCCTTCCCTCAATCACCACCGTGGCGGCAATATCACTGAGAGTTATCAGTGTGAGACAAGCTGAAGTATAAATGAAATGCAGAAAGAGACAGAAGCTGTCAGTCACCCTGTTAAGAGTGAGCATATCCATCTGTGTCTCCTACAGGCACCGAGGAGGTGCAGCGGCCCATCAGCCAGTCAGGAACAGTTCCCACCTCCTCCCTTCTACTTTCTGATTACGTTCTTCATGAATAACTTTCAGTATACGACTGTGCTGCACACTCCCGTCCTGGGAAAGGGGGAGATTAAAAAAAAAAAGGTCATTAATAAGGACAAAGGAATGCAGGGCACACACAGATAACATGTTTCCCTGTGCTGGATAACAGCCGTCTGCTTGCTGTTTTTCTTAACAATCACAATCACAAAAACAGAAACACGTGATGTGTGCTAGGTGTGTTTTTGGAACCCTCAGAGGCACAGAGGCTGGATTGGATTTCCATACCTTGTTTTGGTATAATGCAGATCCTCTTTGTGCTCCAGAAAAGATAGCTTCCCTAGCATTCAGCTGCAGGATTATCACGTACAGCATGATGTTCGTGCATAACTGAGTTGTCTCAGCCGAGACAGCCAAACAACATTTGACACAAATTATAAGTAGCGGGACACAAGTGACATATTTGTGGCTCTGAAGAAAGACATTTTCATGTTATTTTTTTCAGTCTGTCAGCGCAGATCAGGGGTGGGCAATTAAATTTCCCAAGGGGCAACATGAGAAACTGGGAGTGTTGTGAAGCACCAATAACACTATAAAGCATTACAGTTAATACTGAGCTGAATTGAGTTCAGCTCATTGGTGTGGCCCACCACAACAGACCCAGTTTTTCATTAGGGCCCCTTGGGAAAATTAATTGCGCACCCCTGGTCTACCTGGTCACATATGTGAAACATGAAGTACTCTGAGATCACTCTCTGGGCAGTATTTATTTCTAAGGAAATAGTATTTTATTTTATATAGATTCATTTTTTTTCTTTGCTCTTTTTAAACACCCCTTAAGAAGTTAGATAAGGGTAGCATGAAAGATGTTTACTTTGACTACACTAACATTATGTTATGAAGGTAATTAAAGCTAACTATAATGTGAGATTTAGAATCCCCAATATACCAGCAGCATTTCCTAAATCCTGACAATACAAACAGAGGCAGTAGAATTTGAGCCATGATTTACGGACGATCGTGGCTCAAGAGTTGGGAGTTCGCCTTGTAATTGGAAGGTTGCCGGTTCGAGCCCCGGCTTGGACAGTCTCGGTCGTTGTGTCCTTGGGCAAGACACTTCATCCGTTGCCTACTGGTGGTGGTCAGAGGGCCCGGTGGCGCCAGTGTCTAGCAGCCTCGCCTCTGTCAGTGCGCCCCAGGGTGGCTGTGGCTACAATGTAGCTTGCCATCACCAGTGTCTGGATGACTGGATATGTAAAGAGCTTTGAGGTCCTTAGGGACTAGTAAAGCGCTATATAAATACAGGCCATTTACCATTTTAAAGATGAGAGACAGCTTATTAAAGTTTGAACTTATTTATCCATGAAGATAAGGTCGGAGGTCAAAGTAACATGATATTTTGAATCCCCATACAACATTCCCTATATGCCCATATGTTGACAATCAAAGGAATGCTTGAAGGAAACTTAGTTTAGCCCTATACATGCATTATTATCACTTTAACATTCAGATCAATCAATTAACCTTCAAGGTGGGGTCAGAGATCGTGTGATGTGGTATTTTAAAGCTTATACAGTACTTTCTATATGTTGACAATACACCCCACACTTGTAATGATCATAGTTTCTAAGTTATAAGTTTTGTTTTTCACCAATAAATCATTAAGCTGACCTTTAAGGCCTTGGTGGATGTAAGCCACATTTTAATGGATCGCTAACATGAGCCCACTCTAACCCTAACCTGATAAACCTAAAGGTTTAATCAGAATTCATTCAAAGCTTTTTGAGCTATTGGATTTACACACAGAATGACATGCACATAAACACTACCAAAGAACATAAGCTCCTTGGCTATTACATCCAGTACATTAACATACATTTTTCTACTTACTGTAACTGCTCGGGCTAAATAGCCTCACTTTCTTTCTTTCCTGCTTTTATTCTTGGGTGACAAGTAGCTAAATTGCCCTTTTAAAAAGTAGTACAGCCACTAACACCAATTCATCCATGACCAACTGGGTGGCCACTTGTTATTTAATGAGGATTTCCTTATATTAAGGAAACTTTAACAGGCTACAACTTTGCACATCAAAGTTTCCTCCATAGCCATTTAAGAGGATCCAGTAAGTGTAAAATCCTTTCCCCTCATTAAATGTCACTAAGTTAAGAACACACAAGTCATGCTTGGAGGGTTTCCATCACGTGTGCGTCAAGTGTGTGTCAGGCCTCCTCGTGGCAAACGTGTATTTATATAAATAGACTCTTAACTCATTGCTTATAAAAATTCATATTAAGTCCTGACTTCACTTTTATGAGACAAATGGAGCAGTAGAGCAAACGTTTTTTTCTGTATCACATCATTTTAAAATGTCAGATTAATTATCCAAATAGGGTCTATTGCAAGCTTTCACCTTTGTCACACGCTACTTGTTAGCATAGAGAAAGCCTAAAAGGATATTCTTCTCCTGGTCTTTCTGCTACTAATTGGCCCCCTGAAACTGCTGCTGGTAATTGTGGCATTGTATCTTATTCACTTCACCACTTTAAGCTTTTGGAATGAAAATTCATACAGGGCTCAGGGGTTTGTGGTTGTGCCATGTGTTCATATGAGTGTGGATAAATATGGGAGAGGTGTGGTGAACCAATGGAGTTGATGAGAAAACCCTCCTTCTTTTTGCTTTTAAAATGTAATTGACAGTTGTTGTCTGGGTTCTGGATTAATGCTTCCATGGGAAGGCTTCCTTTGGGCATTTGAAAGGAGCCATGTGTAAGGCATTTTTTTTTAACATTAGGAAAAATTAAAAACAAACTTTTAAGAGAATTTGATGAGTGTTGACATTATGGCTGGCACTTTGATATATTGTGTTGCAGAGATTTTTACTGAAGTATGGGTGCTAACCAGCTTGCCCAAAGGCTCTGCCATCTCCTATTGCCACTTTGTACCCCAAGAGTGAGTCACCATGGTGTCAACTTCAGTTCAACATATGAGGAAAAAGAAATGGAGCTGCCAGAGTGTATTTTTACTCTGTAAAGACTGTCTTGTCAAGCAAACTGTGAGGATAGGTGGATGATAAACGAAACAATATATCCAAAGGAGAAGACAAGGGGAATTAATAATAAATAATAAACTAATAAAATGTATTAGACAGTAGGTGCACTATTTTCAGAATTACAGCCAGATGTGTCAACTAGCAGGCCTGGGGAATAGAACTGGGCAGGCACTGCTCCAAATTGGCTCTCAGGATGACATGAATTTTATGGCCTTCCTTCCTGATGAAGACCACTCACATTCATACTACAACAAAGTCATTAAATAATAGAAACAACTACATGACAGGAAAGAGGACTGCCTGGGCAATAAGCTATCAATTTTAAACATTTCTTTCCTGCAAGTTAAGGCCATAGAGTAGTGGTGACCAGTGTTGGGCAAGTTACTTTGAAAAATTAATTAATTATAGTTAGTTATAGAACCCCCATGCTAAAAACCAAGCCCTTGAATGGTGCAGCTATTTCTGCCAGCTGTCTGCAGACATGATACAATACAATGTACTGTGTATATGACAAATAAAGCTTGTTTGTTTGAAGGTATCTCAGGGATTAACTGTGTTAAACTTCTTTACAATGACAGAAGGGTAAGTTTCACAAGTATGGCCCACTGGGCTGCATGATGATCCATAATGTAAAATGAGTTTAACATTCCAAAAGCAACCTCTCCTGAATAGCAAACACCAGCTGTAGGCAAAAGTGATATTGCTTACTTTCTGTTAACCAGGTGTTAAGAAAGAGATTGGACACAAAAGTCTCTGTAACAGTAATTTTCGATAATGGTTTTATCTCTTTAACTTTGGATGCTTTGTCTCAGAAGCACAAGGTCCAGATGAACAAAATGCCCATGAAGCCATGCAGAGGTAGCAATGATTCATTCAGCGTTTGTTCTGATATATCAGGGTGAAATTTAGCAGGCTTGTTCATAAAAGCCAAGAGAACCCAAGATGTCCAGGGGCTATATTCACAAAGATCCAACCAAACATCCATGACACCGTGAAAAAGGAACTCTTTACAAACTAGTAAAATGATGAACTTATATGTATGAACTAACTAGCAACTTTGGTGTAGAGATGAATCTTTAAACATGTTCTTAATCTACCTTTTAAAATTTTGCTTTTGCTTTTCAAATTCCATAGTTCGGGGTGCTATTGATCTAATCTCAGTTCATGCTTTCCAACTTTCAGCTTGCTATCTCTGTACTTTTTAGCAACACTACAACAGTATCGGCCACTGAATAAAGCCACAGTAAACTGAAGGTGAATTCTCACAGTCCTTGGGTCGTTTTAATATCACGCATATCCTGTTTGTTCTTTGCCAATCAAGTTGTTAAGCCAAAGCTCAGGTTGACTGTTTATCTGGCATCCCCGCTCGCTGGGAAACAAAGCCAAACATTGTAAAAATTTCTACTTCCTCTTTTCACCTTCTTTTCTGTTCCAAGGCAGATTTGGGAGAGGCTGATTTACAGGGCTGTAACGCAGCATTTAGGAAACATTTTGTTTTGATTAAAGACAAAGTTTTCAGTTAAACTGTTGCAGGCATTTATAGCACTGGTCCTGTGCGTTCACTGGAAAATGCATTTCCATTCCTTGCAAGAGGGAAAACACTGTAATCACTTGGAAAGAAATATTGCTTTTTTTCCCCTAAAACTTCTAAAGTTGATAAACATTATTTATCTTTTTTACTTTTTAAGAAATGAGCTGTGTCATAATGTCTCACATAGATATTGTGTCTTTTTTTCTTAGTTATTACTACCACACACAGTATTTACTGTTATGGAAGTATTAACTTGGCATGATGTATCAGCTAAATGACTTCACACAGCAGACACCAGACATCTGTTGCAATTTTCTTGGCAAAGTTTCTACACCGGGTTACAGGACCATCTTTCACTCTCACCTAAACAACCGTCAGAATAAGATGTTCCATGTGTTTTTTGTACAAATAAAATCCAGCTGAAAATGAACTGCGGTCTGTCCGACAGCCTTGAGACACTCCATTTTTTTCAGTGTAATTTTACCTTAAATGGGCTTGATTTGGGTTTCTGACTGCTATCCACCGATGAAGCTCTAACAGCTGCTTCTCTAAGCACTAACTACAAACATTTAAAATAGTGCTAAAACTCATTTGTCCTGAATTAATAATCATTAAAAGACTTGTGCCCAGTGTTTCCTGAGTTGCTGTTCATGCCTGTTTATGAGAAATTACCTTTTTACATACCGTCTAATGTATTTAGCCCTGTGAGACCAGAGAGCACAAAATATAAACACAGAGAAATGTCAAACATGATCATTTGACAGCTTCTTCATTAATGGGGCTTTGCTAGGGATTTGAATATTTCAGGGTTGTTGCTATACCAATAGCAGCACCATTTGTCTGGGTGTTCATCAGTAATTTGGTAGTCTGGGACTGGAAGTACAAATATTAACCACTTGGGCAATGCAGGCAAAAGTCAAAGACAGCCTAAAATCGGACATTGTGTACCCAGAAAGGTGACCCTCACGTCTGTAGGTTCGATGCTATACATTTGATGTGTTAGACACATGATTAAGTGAATTTATAAATATAGCACACATCATCTGCATCACAATGTGAGGTCATTTTTGACCCACTCTTCCAACAACCTGTGTCCCTAAAAATGCAACGAAACAATTAAATATAGTTATTAGATTTATTTCAATCGCCTAGTGCAAATAATCAAAATAATTACAATATCAGTGTGAATCCAAACAACTGCTGCTCTCTGACAGATAAAGAAATGAAACAAAAATTGATTCAGAGCTATAAAGCTTTGAAATGTGCTTTAAATTTCTGTGAAATAACATTTGATTATGGCTTCACAGTGCAACACACCAACATCAATCATAAATAGCAGTGTGAACAACAAACACGCAGAGTGCCTCAGTAATTCAGCTGAGAGCAGAGGGAAACCAAACACAGAAAGAGGCTGTGATTTTAAAGCAATTGTTCTGTGATTGAAGTACTCTGCTCCCCAGCCCCAGGCTCTCAAATAAAGCCTGATCCCTCTTCCCCCATATCCTCCAAAATGTTTTAATGAGACCAAATCCTTTTAACTCATGCCCGAACTGCCAGAGTTATGGATATAACTGTGTTTGGTTGTGTGCGTGTGTGTGAGAATGTGTGTGTTTGTATATGAGAGTTCTGAACACTTTCTCCTTCTCCTGGAGTGAAAAGGGAAGAGCAGCAGTTTCCTCTGGAGGGGAAATCACATCAAAGACATCAAAAGATCCAAAAAGGTGATCCAAAGATCCAATTTCAGACCAAATGAGCATTATCTCGCATGACCAACCGTCCGTGACCACTGCCTAGCTTAACCCAAATACACCGAAATGTGTCCGAACTCTGAATAAAATGTTACCAAAATATTACACCTGACAGACTTTAAGCTTATCCTGAGCAGCAGTCCTGATCTGAGTGCAAAACTTTCACCAAACTGTGGTCGGGATAAAAAAAATCTGAATGACTCTTACATGTCATATAGTCAGTAGGTGTTTATCATCAACAGGAAATTTAATTTCAGTGTAGCAACTAGGTATTAAAATAATAATAATAATAATTAGCCTCAGCACAAACACACACATACGGGTGGTACTAGTCTGTGCTCGGCTGTATAAGGAGGAAACGTTTTCTTTTTCTACACTTTCAGAGTAATGTGGAATTTTCTGAGGAACTGTTGCTTAGCACTGATGGTTATCATTCACAACAAAGAAACAACACACTGAAAGGGGATGTTCTAGAGGCTAGAAGTGAAGTAATGTTGATAATACATAGCTTAGCTATTTGCAATGATAGCGCCACAAATATATATACCTCCATAGTTATTATTAGCTATACCATTAATATGTGAGTTGGACAGTCCAGTATTTCAGTCTGTATTAAATATTTCAAATAGTATTGAACAGCCTGCCACAAAACTTTCCTCCAGCACCACTTTGAGGTTGACGTGTGGTTCAGAGTACAAAATACTTAAAAGTTTGAAATAGTTTAAATCATGAGGTGTATTTAAAACTATTTTTACATAACTAAACCTCTCAACGTCCTTTAGAATACCACAAAGTTGTGTTTAAATACTCATTTATCCAAGAGTTGTGTGACCTCCATAAATTCATCATCTTGTTTTAATGAAATATCTTGCTGAATCGTACAGATAGTGTCAAATCAGACTCCTACATGCAATAACAAGTTCTTATAAGTTATCATTCAGTCTTCAAGCATTCCTTCACAATCATATGATCTGTGAATGAGTATTTCATGGGAGAGTGAGAGAGAGGTGAGATAAAATGCCATTTCCTAAGAGAATAACATAATAACATATTCCAATTGCTCTGTAACACAAACAATATGCAAGCTGTGTACCATTGTAATTAAGAATATAGCTTTTAATTCAACTAGGATTGTTTTGAATACCATTTTTTGGGCTCCAGAGATTCACTGGTAATTAGCAGCGAATGTTCAAATGTTCATCCAGCAGAGCCAATGGGGTTTGATATTGCAATTATCCAGTGTTTATGATTAAATCTGTTGTTTAACTTTTCCAAAGTCAAAAAAGTTCAAAGTTGAGAGTAAAACCTTTAAAAGTGATCCAGCAGCTGATATTTTGTGGTGAAATGCTGCTTTCAAAGCTGGAAATGATCACAATCTTGTAAATGGTGGCTGTTGGGATTTTTTTTTCAATTAATGGCCTCAGGGAGACAATCAGATGTTTGTGTTTGTATTTATTTTTCAAAGACTTTTACAGTTATCAGTGATTTTGGAAAATTTTGGTAGTGAGTAAATACAGCCACAATATCAGCACAGATACGTTTAGCTTATAAAGGCAGCTTATTTCAGTTTGCCGTGATTTATAAAGATGAACTAGAGTCTTTTTCTCCAGTTGATCCTTCTAAGCTAGATTTAAGAAATTATTTCCTCCAAACCATCAAAGTGCCTTTTAGACCCCATTATGAAAAACCTGCCCAAATAAGTCCTACCATTAATTAATGCTTCAGTCACAAATATGATCAGTCTATCTCTATTAATCAGTTACTGATGACAGGCCTTCAAGTTGGCAATAATTAAGCCATTACTTAAAAAGCCATTACTTGACCCAGCTTGACCCAGCTGTCTTAGCTAATTATAGGCCCTTCTCCAACCTTCAAAAGTTCTTGAAAGAGTAATTGTAAAACATCTAACTGATCATGAGTTTCAGTCAGGTTTCAGAGCTCATCACAGCACAGAAACAGCATTAGCGACGGTTAAAAATGATCTTCCTATGGCCTCTGAGAGGACTCAGTGTTCAATACTGCTTACCATAATATTTTATTACAGTGATTAGAGCATATTGTAGCTATTAAAGGTACTGTCTTGCAGTGGTTTGAATCATATCTATCTGATAAATCCGCATTTGTTCATGTTAATGGAGAGTCCTCTTCACGCACTAAGGTTAATTATGGAGTTCCACAGGATTCCCTGCTAGGACCAATTCTGTTTACATTATGGATGCTTTACCTTGGCAGTATAATTAAAAGCATAGCATGCAGTTTCTCTGCTAAGCAGATTATGCCCAACTTTATCTATCCATCAAGATAGATTACACACACCAATTAGTTAAACTGCAGGAATGTCTTAAAGATATAAAAATGTGGATGACCTCTAATGACCTCCTGCTTCTACATATTACAGTGAATATGTAGATCTGCTACCCTCCATTTGCACAATATCTCTAAAATGAGAAACATCCTGTCTCAGAGTGATGCTGAAAACTAGTTCATTAGTTTACCTTACAATATAAAGCACCTTGAGGCAACTGTTGTATGATTTGGTGCTATATAAATAAAAATCAATTGAAATGAATTAAATTAAAAATTAAAAATTGAAACAATCAGTTTGCAAAATTTGTACCCATGTTAATGACCACAAAATCACTGCAATTTTTAATTTTACAATTAGTTAAAACAACAAAATGGACCTTTCAGCTTTTCATATACTTTGAAAGTGTTTTTTTTGGAGACCCTTTGAATGTGCACTTTGGGTCAACTTTTTTTTTTTTTTTCATTTTTAATGTGCTATAGCTGTAAAACGAAGACGTCATAGTCAACGCCAGGAGGTTCAGACAGTTTTTATAGATTATGTTTCAGGTATATTTTTTTTATTTCCCAAAAATAAATTCTTTGTGATGACCGACAGCCACCAGTGATGGATGACCCAAACATTTGACCAACAAATTCAGCCTTCTCTCAGGCAGCTGTGTTTGCAACTAGTGGTAAATGACCCCTCATAGCTATAATTGCCAGTTCCCCATAGTGAACAGGCAGATGGAAGTGACTGACCTTTTTTTCACCTAGTTTAATGACCAAGGAGGGCCAACTCACTATCTGTTACCTGCTGCCTCCTCTAATGCCAAGGAGAATGTTATCAAAGGAATGAGCCTGTCAGACTGTGGCAGGGAGTTCATGGTCCAGTGGAAAAAAGGGATAGATGAAACTGAAAATATGCATGTGAATTCAAATTAACCATGTTAAAGGATATTTCCAGTTAGTTTTAACTTGGGTCTAATTTTGTCATTTGGCTATCATTCTTCCTACTTATAAAGATGTTGCACCAGTATGGTTGATCGCATTTGCAAATGATTAAAACAAGATTCCCCATTTGGTTTTATAATATTTTTCCTGTAAGACTACAGCAAACCAATAGCACCCGTATGCCATCGTGAAATTGTTATTTAACAGTATACTGATGGTAAATTTCATACTATGAGAACTTTTGCAATAATGTGCTGTACAGAATATAAACATGACACTGTTATAGACTGGTTCTTGTATTTTCTACTGTACTTAAGCACTCAAAGTACTTCATACCACATGTCTCATTCATACAAAAATTCATACAGGTATTTTTTCCTACTAATATTCTAGCTAATATTCACATGATTGACACATTGGGAGCAGCTTTTGCCCTTATCTGATTGCCATTACATCATTATTTTAGTTTTTCTATTTATTGTAATCTCTTTGAAGCATTTATCAGTGTCAAATATATTAAAGTGTTCTAGAGTTATAGCAATAAAATGATTTATACTGCTCAGTTCTCAACTTGCATATCCTCTTTCATATAACTCAAATTGATGTTCTGTTATGTTTTGTTCTTTTCTGGACTATGGAAAGATATCAATCAGTCGCCCCCTACAAAAAAGCACTAGGCATCAGTGGGAAGAAAAAACTCCCTTTTAACAGGAAGAAACATCCTTATTATCTGCTACTACTACTGTAATATGAAAATGTTTGCTTGCTGTTAATATTTGGTCCTTAAGGACATCAGCATATAGTAAGCAATATTCCAGGGGGGTCTTATCTTTAGCTGGGATAGGCTCCAACCACTGGATGGATGGATGACAACACACAGCTTATTATGTTTTTATGTTTCTGTTAAGTCAACACTTTATAATAACTGCACACTATCAAGCATTAGTTAATCATCTGTTAAGCATTAGTTAATGGTTACTTAATTATCTCTACACCATCTACAAAGTATTTCACATCATCAATTAATAGTTTCCAAGCACTGCTTTAAACTCTTTGTTCATGATGAATAAGCTAATGTATAACACTTTTATTAATCATGTTGTCATGTTTTAATGTCATGATTAATCATTTATAAACACTACTCTGCATCAGTTACAAACCAGTCAATTCAGGATGTTCAGTGGTATACAAAATCATTGGTAAAAGGTAAGTAGATGGTTAACATATCCTATATAATACTATAAACTCTGCATGTACTACACATA